>NC_086455.1:43588741-43888741 GCF_028390025.1 Pseudophryne corroboree
TCGCTGGCCACAAGCCATCATCCCATGGCATTAAAACAAAGTATAGCTGTGAAACCAATTTTAAAAGCTCTGAGAAATTGCTCCACTGAGTATTTTCAGAAGGAAACTCGTATTATGATGCAACATTTTCTGAAGAAATCTAATAAAGTCTTCTAAAGGGCCAAAAGAACAGGGGGGCAGCTTTACTATATAGTACTGACATATAGAACAAAAGAAAAAAGGACTTCATCACTACGTGCAATTCATAGCATTGGTAGATACACAGGATATTGCAAAAATATTGGCACACACTTGAAAGGGAGCAGGGATTCAATAAATTTGTATAGGATAGGCCATCTGTTCCTTAGCGGGACTAGTAATTTGGGAGAATAGGGAGATCATTTTACTAAACCATACCAAGGACAAAAGACAGGATGTATGATCTTTTGGGATCAATACTGTATGCAGCAATTGCAATCTGTGTCCTTTGTCATACATTACCCATTATTTCTCAGCATTTCTGTATCTTTTAAAGCAGCATAGCGTCTTCAGCGAAGTGTGTTTGGTTATATACTGCTACATAATGCTATTTTGAATAAACAAATGGCAATAAAACTAGTATCTATGTTTTTTAATCTCCATACACTAATTCTAAGCACTGAAACAAATATGCCACAGTTTGATTGTGACACATTTAAATTATGTTTTACAAGCTTAAGAAGCAACAGGGGTTCATGTCTGTGCATTTTATTAAAACCAAACCCGTGATCACCTGTTATATCAAAATTGTCCCTGAATATAATTGAGTCTTGTAATGCATCTCATTGGACAAAAGCCATACTTTTTCAGATCAACGTATTCTAGTCTATAATCTTGATACAGCCATATAATAATTATTAAACTAGGAAACTGCAAACATTTAGTTAAATTTAAAAAAACAAAAACAGAAAAACATAAAGAGAACTCCAAATGGACTAAAAATAGTCATTATATAAGTATATAATTTAAGCCGTACAAGTAGTGAAGACAGAACATAGAGGGTCATTCCGAGATGATCGTAGCTGTGCTAAATTTAGCACAACTACGATCATTCACACTGACATGCGGGGGGACGCTATCCCGCCCCACATGTCAGTGCCGGCTTCCCCCGCAGAAGTGCAAAGGCATCGCACAGCAGCGATGCTCTTGCACTTCAAGAGTAGCTCCCGACCAGCGCAGCTTTAGTGTGCTAAGCCGGGAGCTACTCATCGCTCCCTGGCCCACAGCGACTGCGTGTGATGTCAAGCAGCCACTGCGGCACGCCCCCCGTTCGGTCCAGCCACGCCTGCGTTGGCCAGACCGCACCCATGAAGCGGCAGCCAAACGCCCCCCCCCCCCCCCCCCGCGCCCAGCGACCGCCTCTGCCTGTCAATCAGGCAGAGGCGATCACAGCGGCCCAACGGTCATCTGCCGTCTGACATGCGCCGGCGCGCTGTTGCGCTGGCACATGTGCAGTTCTGACCCGATCGCACCGCTGTGATAAACTGCAGCGTGCGATCGTGTCAGAATGTCCCCCATCATGTGATAGGGCACGCCATGTTTAGTAGAGCTCTAGAGAGTCATGTTCTCCTCATAAAAGTACTTGAATTGTACATATTCTTAGAGACAGTGGGCACCAGTTGGCAGGCTGTACTTTTACGGGAGCTACTAAAACTTTCCAAGTTCACATAAACACAAGCATAAAATGCATCCAGGGAAATGAGTGGTATATTGACACCTACAGTATTCTTAGTTGTCTGCATGTATGAAAAGAAATCTTCATACATAGCACATGTGACTCCCTCCCTATGCAAGTAGCTGGAGCAGATGCACCATGAATATGTCAGGAAGTGTGGCTTCACTGTGAGTGTAAAAATGATCAAAAACACAGCACAGAACCAGGAGGAGGCCCATGTGCACAATATGTCGGAGTCTACTGTGCATGCGCAGGTCTCCCAAAACATGGCACACGCCATGTTTTGGAGACAAAAGTCATACTGCGCATGCGTGGTGGCCATGTTTGCATTTTTTTTGTCGCGACGGCTGCCGCTGCAGTGCCCGGCGGTGGACTTTGGAGTAGTGAATATTAAAATATGGGTGCAATGTGTGCGGTGTGGGGCCCCACTGGACCCAGGGGCCCGTGTGCACCGCACACATGGCACCCTTGATAGAAATGCCAATGCCTTCCCATTCCCAAACACAGTAGTACATGTTTTATGTCTAAAAAATGGGTGTTCAGGTTAGGACAGTTTTACTGCTGGAAATACCGGATGTCTGTAAGGGTTGGATGATGTGGCAGAGTTTCTGTACACACCAGTGGACACCTTGGAACTACGAACAGCCCAATTGCTTGACCAATGGAGGTGTTTATTGAAAAACAAAAGAGGTACAGCCGTACAGCCGTACTCACTGTGAGACACACTGGATGGAGCGGGGTGTCATCAGGGCCAGTTCCGGGGCTTTTGGCGCCCCGGGGTGGCATTAGGTGGTGTGGCTTCATACAGGGGGCGTGGTCAGTTACGCCCCCTGTACTGTTGTAGGATGTGTGGTGCGCAATGACATCATCGCACACCGCACAGCAAAGGTCCTCTCCACGAAGGTGAACTAGACGCTAAGCGTCTTGTTCCCTTCGTGGAGAGGACCTTTGCTGTGCGGTGCGCGATGACGTCAACGCGCACTGCACATCATTACAGTGAAGGTCCTCTCCAGGTACGCGTCTAGTTTCCCTTCACAGCAGACAGCGGGCCGTGGCAGCGGGGGGCACCACAGCAGCAGCGGATCTTGCCATGGTGCGGCGCCCTCCGGAAGGCGGCGCCCCGGGCAAATGTCCTGCTTGCCCGTGGCAAGATCTGCTACTGGGTGTCATACAGCCCACCAGCCGACAAGTATATGCAGGATGCAGGCAGAGGTGCAGGATCACTGGAAACGCAGCTGGAATATGTGTACCACCATGTCACTCTTACTCAATGAACAGATGGTGCGCACATGTGCAGTAGCATGGTTGGGGGCCATCTTGGTATAGCTGCTGAAACCTTCCTGGGGAAACAGCAACATGGAGTCAGCACAGTAGCGCACTCCATTCTCAACACCCCCTCCCCACTACAAGTGTCTAAATGCTACACAAGCATTCAATCAAATATTGCTTGTAGCAGCCTGATAGAAAGTTAGGGTTATGCACATAATAAACATCAGCATATCATGTGACATCCAGTCCACTCTTTTTCAGAAAACTCCAGCAGTAATCAAATGGGATGTGATGTCTTTCATAAGCACATCTGCAGGATTCTCTTCACTGGCAATGTGGACTACATCAACAGATCCTCTTTTCACGGGTTCATGAATGAAGTGATGTCTTATCTCGATATGCTTGGACCTCCTGTTGTGCTGATACTATGTGATAAGTTGATGGCACCTCTGTTATCACACTCGATGTTGATGGGATCTTCTATTATCATGGCATTCAACTCATTCAAGTTTCCTTGAGGTGTAAGGCCTCCTTGAATGATTCAGTTAATGTCAGATATTCTGCTTCTGTAGTAGACAATGCCCCTGTGGCTGATTTCTACTCAGCTAGCTGACTGCTTCACCTGCCAGTAGAAACAAGTATCTGGCAAAGGAATGGCAGTCATCTTCATCTGCCCCCCCCCCCCCCCCCCCCAATTGGCATTACAGAATTACTCTAATGCAGGGTTTCTATACCTGGTGAACTCCAACTTAATGGAAAGTGTCCCTTTTGAGTGTCCCTTCAGATTTCAATCTGTGAACCTCACAAAATACCTGTATCCACTTACAGACTTTACTTCCATTGGACCACACACACATATGTATGTATTATCTCAAGTGGTACTGTAGTTCTTTTTGTTGATTTTGGTAATACCTGATGACTTCGTTTCACCTTAATACAGCTTTCACACATGGCTTTCTCTGTGTCACTCACTGACATTCCTCTGACTATCCAATTTTGTTTGTTTTGAACACTGTCACATCCAAGGTGACCAAATCTTTTATGCCATAGTTCCAGTGACTGTGACTCATTTGCCATCATTGTGTAACCGTACTGTATATAAGGATATACAATTGCTGACACCTTGTGCCTGTAGCTTTGACTGCCCCACAAAGCTTTTTCCTTTAGCAAAGTGAACTCCAGGCCTCCCTGTTCTAGTACACTGATGGCAATAATAATATAATAAAAATAATAAATACTAAATCAGCTTTGTCTCCGTTTCTGGTACGTAAAGCATGTCTTGAGACTCTGTAACTTTTGTTCTTGTTACATCTCTCAAGTGGGCCTTAATTGTTCCAACTTTTGTAGTTGTAAGTACCTGATTACCAATCCCTTTGATTGTGATAGGGTCATATTTGGTTAATGTGGTGAACCACACCACATTGCAGCTGAAATGCTTTTTTACACAAAAATCAATATAATAGCGATCTTTTCTGAGGTTATCTGTAACACTTAGAGCTGACTCATTTTTGCCATTGCATTTCTTGCATTCAAAAGCTTTATGACCTAACTTGTGACAATTGTAGCTCTTGAACTGGAATTTTCTGGATTTTTCACTTATTATATGCAATGCAGTAGTCTCAGCATTTCACTCACAGGGCACACATTTTGGAACTGCAGTAACATTGCTTTGATTGTGTTTATGGTTAATTTTGCTGTGTTTGCTACCAAAACCACAAATAGTAAGTCTAACTCAGATGACAAGTTCTGCAACATCGCTGTAGTGATCTCTTCATCATCTACCCATACTAGTTGCTGAGAAAAAGATATAATTTTGTCAATGTAGTCACTCATGCTGCTGCATTCACATAATTTGGTGTCATGCTTTTTCAGTTGCCATGGTGGCCGCAATTTGCATGCTGTACTGTAGTCACACGTACAAATCCACTCCAACCTCTGACTTGGCCTTCTTTTTGCAGGCAATCGCAAATGAAACGTGCCTATAAAATAAGACATGCACATTAAAAAAAAAACAAATTGTAGTAAAAAAAAAAAAGCTGCAATTTACACCCAACTCTGAATGAGGTCTCATATGGAAGTGTCAATTTGAAGGTACTTTCCTTTCAAAGGCAGTCAAAGGCACATTCCATTTATATCCTACATACATTGTATTGTAGGAGATACATGGAAACAAAATGATTGAAAGCAGTGGAAATAAAATGGACTTTGGTGTGAAATTTTTCACTCATTCCACCACTTGCATTTCCAGGCATATCCACAACCCAGCAGCAAAGTAGGTCATTCTGAAGTTCCCAAAAAATGAATAAATAGGCAAAGAGATGCTTTTTCTATATGAATGGTGCATATGTTATTTGCGAAGGGGTTGCTAAAAACAGGGCTGGTGGACTACCAATAGACTTCAAAGTATTAAAACCCAGGAAGGAGAGTTTCCAAAGATTATATATATATATATATATATATATATATATATACCACAAAGAAACTCCAGCACTTCTGGCCTCCCCACGAGGGTTTACCTTGCTCAGGTGCCGTCCCCAGGGAACTTGTCCCTAATGCTTAAAGTCCAAAAATCAGAGGCGGCACTCAGAGGCTAGTAAACAGGTGAAAAACTGTATTAAAGTGAGCTCAACATTTCGGGGACCACCTCCCCGTCTTCAGGACAGGTCCTGAAGACGGGGAGGTGGTCCCCGAAACGTTGACCTCCGTTTAATACAGTTTTTCACCTGTTTACTAGTCTCTGAGTGCCACCTCTGATTTTTGGACTTTATATATATATATATATATATATATATATATATAAAATCTCTGCAGTGTTCTTGAATGACCAAGGATGAGGGTTTCCTCGTTCAAATTAGTTTATTTGTAAATTCTAAACATTCCTAGGTAATTTCAAAATAAATACATAATAAATATCGAAATCATCAAAAATACAAAATTTAAACTTAAAAGTGTTAGTCAAAAACCGTGAAGAACTATATATCATAACCAGAACATTTACCTCTTTCACTGTTTGTACTCAGTCTTGTTTTATTATTATGTTCTCAATTGTAAAGCATTGCATTTATATAGATAAATGTTATTAAATGAATATTTCCTTAACATTAGTCCAAGTCTTTTGCCTGAGCATACTCAAAGAACTGAGGGGCAGATGTATTAAGCCTGTAGAAGGGATAAAGCAGTGATAAGTGCAAGGTGATAAAACACCAGCCAATCATTACTGTCAGTTAGGAGCTGACTGGCTGGAGTGTTATGGGTATGGGTCTTAGGGTCAACCACACATAGGTCGACAGTGTCTAGGTCGACCACTATTGGTTGACAGTGAGTAAGTCGCCACAATCATTAGGTTGGTGTGAGCAAGGTCGGCATGACAAACGGTCAACATGAGATTTTTTTGGGGTCTTCTTTTCTTCGTAGAGTGACCGGGAACCCCAATTTGTGCACCGTGTCCCCTCGCATGGGTTTCTTCACTCGCCATGCTGTGGGCAAGGTGACTCGCTCCGCTGCGCTTGGCACAGGTTACCATTCCCAATTGTAGTCCACGTGGATCGTAAAGTATGAAAAAGTTTTTTTTTTAAAAATGAAAAAAATTGTGAAAAACTCATGTCGACTTTTTGTCATGTCGACCTAGGGACCATGCCGACCCAGAAACCCTGTCGACCTAATGCATGATGACCAATAGTGGACGACCCAATGACTGTTGATCTAACTGTGTTCTACCTAATGACCGTATACCGTGAGTTATCACCTTCCACTTATTGCTGCTTTATCACTTCTCCAGACTTAATACATTTCCCCCTGACTGTGGAATATTTGTCTAAAGTATGCTGGGGCTCTGAAAGAGCCTCCACTAAAGACAGCCTTCATTGTGTCCTCTAGCTAAATGGCCAATGCAGGAAGTCTGGGGTGGAAATACAGTACTGTAGATCTTAGGCATACTTGTCTATTTTTATAAAGCATTTCAGGGAGATTGTGAAAACTACACCTATGAGCTTGGTGTTAAAGTGGACGTACAATGCCTGAGATTCATGCCATAAAACTGACTTGCAGCCAAATGTAAACACGCTTCTAAGTAGTTATAGTATTCTTTCAAGTGGCCATGGGAAATAGTATATGTAGCCACCACAGGGATCATTGTACCTTATAACCAATGTACGGAAAGTACATAATTTGAATGTTTATATCTCTGATTTTTTCCCCAAGTATATAACAACTACATAATGGAGGTAAGGTGCAATGAGGGAGATTGCTACACTCTTCAGGGAGTCAGGGAGATTGCTACTATTTCAGGGAGTCTCCCTGACAATGAGGGAGAGTTGACAAGTATTATCATATATCCCTTTCACATCGCAAACCCGGGTCAGATCCGGGATTTGAACCCGGCTCCAACCCGGCTCCGACCCGGGTAAAAGACGTTCACATCGCAATATTGACCTGGGTTATTCCCGGGTTATTGCCGTGTTGGTGTTTTTTTGCTCAACCCGGGTCACCCATGTTAAAACCAGTGTGAGGTCATTTTAAAAGGACTTGATTGGTTCCCAGTTTTCAACAAGAAAGGGAGGGGGCTGGGGAATGCTCACAGTGCAGCAATCATGGCCGCCAGAACACATATCCCTGACTGTACCCGTTATCTTCCTACATATTTCTTCTTCACCCCTGACCCGCAGCAACTCCCTGACTTTCTCATCACTCCAGTTTGCCATGGCTAATGAGGTGCAAAGGAGTGTAGTACTAGGTCCAAAGGAGTGTAGTACTAGGTCCAAAGGAGTGCAGTACTAGGTCCAAAGGAGTGCAGAACTGTGCAGATTGCTTTCCAACACGTGTGCTCACAGTGCAGTACAGTAAACAGACCTCAGCTGACTGGAAAGAACCAATCAGCGCTAGTTCTTCAGGGGTGGTTTGAATATCCCGGGACAGTAGCTATTTAGTGCACAATAATCCGGGTCTGACAAGTGTTCAACCCGTTTTAACCCGGGTTGAAATACCGGGTTGGACATCCCGGGATATTCAGTTTGGCGCTTTCACACCGCACCTTGATCCGGGTCGACTCGGCAGCAACCCGTTTAAAAGCCGGGTTATTTTGGCGATGTGAAACGGGTATTAGGCCTGCAGGGTGGGAGTGTTGAGTTTTACAGTATATTAATGCTGGAACAGCATGCCCAGGACGCCAGAATATCCAGGTACAGAGTAGAATAAAACACTGTCTATTATGAAATATTTAATGGCAAAAAAGTACAGGTGAAAACTAGAATAAAAAAAGAAAACATTTGGAAAAAAAGGTTTCAGGATGGGGCGTGAAAGCCAACACATTAGTTATCTAGAAGTGGAAAACCCTTCTAAATTCACTCAGCTCTATAATATGAACTGAACAGTAGAAGTCTTCCCAAGTTCTACCCCATGTCCCACTGGGTTTAAAATTGCCCATTGTCTCACAATCTATATATAAGGCAATCTGTATATAAGGCGATAGCACATCCCGTTGCAGCTAGATCGGATTTAAGTTCCGGACACCCACGGGGTGGAAAATGTTCTGGATTATACAATACACAAAGTTTTATTGACTGTCATTGTGAAATACAACAATATGCTGAACCAGGGGGCTGATAAATGAATCGTAAAAAGCATCAATGAATTACTGTTATGTTAACATTTGAAAACATTTTATTATGGGACGTAGAAATAAAGGTCAGTTGTAATATGAAATAGTCAGATGCATCTATGCTAATAACAGTCTGAGTCACTCTGCGCACATAATGTCTCCGCATAAAAATTTATATTTTTGAACACAGCTTTTTATTTCACCCTGCTGGGTTATCCTAAATGTGCTTGTGTATGTATAATTATAATTTACTTGTAAAATGATGTCATTTAATCTCTGGCCACTGTGAGCTATTAAATTTGAGGAGGTACAAAGAAGATCTACAGTTCATCTGCATTACTGCAGCTTAATGCCAGCTCAGTCAGAGAAAGCTGTGAGAAAGATTAGGGCAGCGAGCAACCTAAAGCTTCCAGAATTCAGGGAAAATGAAACTGTTATTGTGGGGCACTTTTAGTTTTAGAACATATCTTTTATTAGATTTATATGAAATGAAAGATTGATTGCAGCACCAGAAATGAATTAAGCCTAGAAAGTTGAAGCAAAGAATTCCTACAGTTTCTCAGCATTAATTGATTACAGACCCCCTGTCTGTAGAAAACCAGTGTTGGAACAGACTGTTACATCTGCTGAAGCATTAGTTGGACAATATTGCACTGCAGTAAGCAGTATATCATGGTTGTCGACTTTATGGCTGTCCTCTGTGGGAGGGAGCCGCCAGATCGGCACTGCAAACTGTGGTGCAGGGGGCGTGGCTTCAAGCAGGGGGCAGGGAGGGATGTGGCAAGGTGGGGCAGGCTATGGATGGGGGCATGGCTACGCTATTACGTCATTGTAGCCTCGCCCTCCGCTATGCAATGCTAATTACTGGCATTGTACGGCGGAGGGCATGGCTATGAAGACGCGATTCGGCGCGAATCGCGTCATCAGCGACCTGGCCCGCCCACTTTACTACATGAGTGGGCGGCTGGGTGGTGGAGTGTGGGCGGATCCAGGAGACTTACGTACTTTCCCGGGGGGGGGGGGGGGGGGGGGGGGCTCCCGGCCGTTCCGGGAGAGTAGGCAGTATACTGATATCATAATGGTGAAAAAAGGCAATAAACAAGGTATCCGGATGATAGACAGTGTCTAGTTAGACAGTCAATAGACAGACATCACACGTTAGACAGACATTAGGTCGACAGGGACAAAAGGTCGACAGGGTCAAAATGTCGACATGAAAAAGATAGACAGTACAAAAGGTCGACGGGGTCAAAAGATAGACAGGGACAAAAGGTCGACATGAAAATGGTCAACTTAAAAAAGGTAGACAAAGTTTTTGTGTATTTTACATGTTTTTGGACTTTTTCATACCTTCTCTATCCATGTCGGCATAGAGTTTGTAATAAACCTTGTGGCGGGCACAGCGAGCCACCGAGCCCAAAGCATGGCGAGCGAAGCGAGCCCCGCGAGGGTATGCCTTTCTACAATTAGGGGTCCCAGATGAAAAAACTATCCACACAAACCCCAAAAATGCAAATAAAATGGTGTCTACCTTTTTTATGTCGACCATTTTCATGTCAACCTTTTGATCCGGTCTATCTTTTGACCCTGTCGACTTTTTTGTACTGTCTTCTTTTTTCATCTCTACCTTTTGACCCTGTCGACCTTTTGAACTTGTCGACCTTTTAAATGTCTAACATGTGGTGTCTATCTACACCCCAAAGGAAGACAGGTAGAACATTATAATTAAAAAGGTAGGTAGGTCAGTGAATACAATTTCCTACACCATAAAAGGCACTTGGGAATTGGAGGAAACACCGACAGGGAGATCTCTGGCAGACCCAAAGCCACAGCAAAACCAGAGGTTTCGAGAGTCAACAGCTTGATAGGAAGATCACAGAACAACAGCTTCAAGCACACGTAGTAGGTAAGTCTCTGCTGCAACTGTGAAGAGGAGGATGTGAGCTGCAGGTTTGGCAGGTTAAATGCCAGTAGCATAATGTCATGCTTGTGTTTGTCAGGGCAAAGTCTGCACAGGTTTCTGGAGGTGTATAGATAAAGCTGGCAGGCCTGAGAGGAGATCTCCGGGCACAAGTAAAAGTTCCACACTGACCAGGAATCGAACCCGAGTTTTGGCAGAGAGAGGCTGGATCATACCCACTAGACCACTAGGGACTTCGGTGTTGGTTATAGGAAGATGTATGTGGTAGAGAAGTGTGTAACAGTAGTTTGACCAGGCTGATACTGGATTGTTACGGTAGATAAAAATAACACTTGATACAGATGTGTCCTCTTACATCCTTGCTGCAGTCACGCTAAACAGCCCTTGAAGTCGTGCCATGCCGATTCAGTAGCGCTGAGCGTCTTTTTAAAATGATATGCAGCATGCCTATATTCTGTGTGCAATTGCGGCTGTACCTGTATCCGAAACGCCACGTTACAGCACAGCATTTTATATGCAGATATAGCCATAGTCACACACAGAATATAGGCATGCTGCATATCATTTTAATCAGCAGAAGCTGCCTGTGTGTGCTATGGCATTACTTTATCTCTAAGGTAAAACGCAAAAAAGACGCTCATCGCTACTGAGCCACACAGCACTCACGCGTTATGTGTAAAGCGACTTGTAGCGCACGGAGCAAAGCTGTAAGAGGACACATACTGAATGTAGCTGTAGTCTGGGATGCTTGAGTGTCAGAACTTGACAAAGTATTGACCAGGCTTGAACTGGGTTGTCTCTATTGTCCAGAATCTGGGAGCACTCCGATTATAGCAGGACCCGATGCAGACCAAACATGGGGATGGATGGCAGCAGTGGATAACCAGGAATGGAATCCAAATAGTATGAATGAACTGGAATTACCTGTGCAGCAAGAGATGTAGTTTGCACAGTTCAAGAGCGGGATCAGGAATCTGTGCAGTATACAGAAACAAAACTGTACCAGCAGGATATAAATAAATGCAGCAGGAGCACAACTTTAGCTTCACTCAGTTATGACTGAGCTAGATCTTGTCATGGGAGCCAGAGGCTAGAATATATACCCTAGGACTATCCAGGATTGGCTGAGCAGGGTCAGGTGGTATCAGTGGTGCAAGTAGAAAAAATGTCTTATGGGCACTGTGTGCGCGCGCGCCAAAAAATGTGTGTGGCCAAATCCACATGGGGCGTGGCCAATGAAAATGGGGGCGTGATACACATGTGGGGGGAGGGGCAGATACACATATGACCCCAATAGTGCCAGATACACGTTGCCCCACAGTGCCAGATATATATTGCCCCACAGTGCCAGATACACATTGCCCCACAGTGCCAGATATATATTGCTTCACTGTGCCAGATACACAAATGCCCCCAGAGTGCCAGATACACATTGCCCCACAGTGCCAGATACACAAATGCCCCACTGTGTCAGATATACATTGCCCCCCAGTGCCAGATACAGAAATGCACCCACAGTGCCAGATATGCCCCCAGTGCCACATACAGAAATGCCCCCAGTGCCTGATACAAATGCCCCACAGTGCCAGATATGCCCCCAGTGCCAGATAACCCCCAGTGCCAGATAACCCCCAGTGCCAGATACACATGTCCTCCAATTGCCAGATATCCCCCAGTGCCAGATATGCCCCCAGTGCCAGGTATACATGCCCCCCCAGTGCCACATACACATATTCCCGCAGCGCCACATATTCCCCCAGTGACAGATACACATGTCCCCGCAGTGCCACATATGCCCCCAGTGCCAGATACACATGTCCCCCCTTTGCCAGATATACCCCCATTGCCAGATATGCCCCAGTGCCAGATATGCCCCCAGTGCCTGGTATACATGCCCCCAGTGCCAGGTATACATAAAGCCCCCCCCCCCCCCTGCTGCTCACCGCTGCTGCTGTCTTGTGTGTGTGAGGGGAGGAGAGCGCAGCCTGCGCCTCTCCTGCCCCTCAGTGTCTGGCGGGTGCGGGTGGCTCAGTTCAATTCAGCGCCGATCCGTGAGCCAAACAAAGCTTGCGGTCCGGCAGCCTTGGCTGCCGCTCCGCGAGCTTTGATTGGCTCACGGGCGTCAATGAATTAAACGAAGATACTACGGGGCAGGAGAGGCGCAGGCTGCGCTCTCCTCCCCTCACATCATCGGCGGTGCGGCGGTGAGCAGCAGAGGGAGGGACGGGGATCGGCGAGGTGCGGCGGCCCGTCGGTATGGATATACACACATTACTGCCCCAAATATATATATATATTTATATATACTGCCCCAGGCCGCTGACTGTTTTAATAGTATATATACATATACTAGACTAGTACAGACAGTACACTGTCTGTACTAGTCTAGTATATATGTATATATACTATTAAAACAGTATATACATATACATACTTACACACTATATATATCCAGCTCCACACCAAACTGCACTGACCTAATGGCTCCCCCGACCTGAGTGTGTCTCTAACTCACTGCCGGCGCCGCTGCTCAAGCCTCCTCAGTCCCGCCGCGCCCAGCCAGCCCCCAGCCGCGGGAGCGTGATGACGTCATGATCACGCTCCCAGCAGGCTGAGAAGGGGAGGCGGCGATGCGGAGGCGCACAGCGGAAGCAGCGGGACCCGGGGAGCGCATCATAGACCAGTGAGTGGCGCGGCCTGGCGGAGTGGGTGTGGCGTACCCGCGGCAAAATTCTTACGGGTACGCCGTACCCGCCCGTACCCGCCCACTTGCAGGCCTAGGTGGTATGGAGTAACTCAGGCTGGCTAATGATTGGCCGGATCTCAGTCAGGTGATCGAGATAGCAGTACTCTGGTTCTAGCTAGCTGTGGACTGCAGCCTAATAGACCAGAAACAACAGAGCCTGCACCCCTGGACATGATAGTGGATGCGTGTACTGTGCCCAGAGAACAAGTCGGCAGGTGACAGGAGTGATAACTGACCCAGCGTCAGGGGTAACAAACCCGCGTTGTGACACATATATAGATTTGCCTGGGACATAAAGCACTGCCAGTGGACTACTGCAGACTAGAAGATGGTGTTATGGACTGAGAAATCAAAATTTGAAACCTTCGGCTCATCACAATCCATCATATAGGTGAAAGGATGGTTCCTCGCTGTGTGACAAGAACTTTCAAATATGGAGGAGGTAGCATGATGGTCTGGGTCTCTTGTGTTGTACTTGCACAGTGACTAAGAAGAACCTCAACCGAAAAGTCTACCACAGCATTTTACAGTGCTATGCAATACGCTCATATTTACCCTTAGTTGGTCAATGCATGGACGGTTTAAGGGCCACATGAGCTTGGGGCTCTAAAGGTGCATACACACTAGGGACGTAAGTCCCAGAGCCTATGGAGATGCCTGCCTCTGGGCTCCAAGCCCTGAAGGAGCACCTGCATGTATAGCAACACCTGTGTGGTTCACAGCGGGATCCAAGTGTATCCGTTGCTATTCCAAAGGAGATCTGCGGCGCAGCCTCTGCTGCAGAGTTAATTGGCTCTGTCCCGGGAGCCCGGCTAACACCTGCAATAGGGGACAGGGTGGCTCCTGCCTGGTGCCGCTCAGCTTGCGCTGCAGCAAGTGATGGTGCACCTGTGGCTGCTGCTGTGAGATGGGGCCCGCCGGTGAATGCTGATCCTGCATGCTGCAGAAAGCCAAATCTTGTGAGCCTGACTCTGACCCACCGACCGTTGTCATGCGTAGCTGGAGCCCTGCTAGTTCACTGCGGGCTCCGGTCCCTGTAGACAAGCTGAGAGCACTAGCTATATAATTGAGTAAGCCGTGTGTGTATACACACACCAATACACATAAACATGCCATTTTTGTTTTCCCTTTTTGTTTTTTAAAGGGGGAGGCACCAAACTCCAATTTGTCTCCGAGTGACTGGGATGAATTTACGCCCCTGATACACACGGTGCAATTTGAATGACCGATATGGACTATATAGTCCATGTTGTTAGAAAACAATACTTATTGCGCCGTGTGTATACAGCTTGCGATGCCAATGCACGCTCCTGCGGGGTCAGTGTCGCAAAAAAAAAAAAAAAAAAAGACTATGCAGACAGGTCAATTTTAACTAGAAAGTGTACAATCTAGTTTCTAGTAGAGTCAAAATTGTATATAGTCAGAATTGTACGGAGGCAAAATTGTACCGTGTGTATATATCGGTGGTTCTGGGTTTCGGTGAGTTCAAGGGAAATTGCAAAGTCAAAACCAGACTTTAGGCAGAATCGCATCGTGTGTATGCACCTTAAGGGATATATTTACTAATGTGCGGGGTTTTAGAAAGTGGAGATGTTGCCCATAACAATCAATCAATCAATCAATCAATCAATCAATCAGATTCACCTTATCTTTTATATAGCACCTTCTATAAGGTAATAGCTAGGGTCTGATTGGTTGCTATGGGCAACATCTCTACATCAATAAGTCATGCTTGTCCAGGCTGGTTTTATTTTGTGTGCCTCTGTTGTGCATTCTCATTAGAAGTGAAAAATGGCCAAAGGTCAAAACATCAATAATATGGGTAAACACTATATCAGTGCGCCGGAGCCCTGAGCTCACTTGCCGGGTCTGGCAGGATCGGTCTCCGGGGGCTGCTGTGGTCCCATTGCGGCAGGTACCCACCAGTGTCTGCCACAGTAATGTACTCACAGCCAGTGATCCCTTTACTGCTGGTTTCTCCCCTCTCTGTCGCCTGTGTAGCTCTGGCTGCAGGCTGCCACAGTTCCCATAGGGTCGCACATCCATGCAGCAAATCTCAGTAGTCAGGACAATACAAGAAATTCGAAGGGCCTAGCAAGACAGAAGACCGTCAACAGTGCTCACAAAAAATACAGCCCTGGGTCAACCCATAACCCTTAAGTATAATTATTAGATTTGATATGTATATTAGTTCACTTTTAAATCTCAAACAATGGTGTGTTTAACAGACCGAATATTACAAACTGTAGGAGCCGTGTAATTATCTAATAGGTTTTCTTTTTAAAATACTACGAACCCTGCCTCCAATTTATTTAAAGCGTACCAATCAACAGAGAGAAAATAAACTATAAACGTAAGTTTTTCAGGCTAGGGCAAAAGTCTACAATTAAATATGGCAACTTATAGTGACAGGATGACAACTAATTAAGCAAGTGTAACTAAGACCGACATTTGTAGACAGTAAAGCATCATGGATTACATATTTATTAATAAATATTCTAAGTTATTATTTGTTCTTGTTAGTATTATGCAATTTGTATTATTATTATTATTATTATTATTATTATTATTATTAATAATAATAATAATAATAATAAAAATACAAATATAATATTAAGAATATTATTTGTAAAAGCAATATAAAGTACAGTTTTAAGGTAACATAGTCCTAATTAATAATAATAAATTAAATCAGTGAGTTGATATCATTTATAGCAATATAAGTAATGGATACATGATTGTTTTATTGCAGCAGATTTATGCTTTCCAGGACGGACATCCCAGCATGCTCAGTACGACGGCCAGTAACACTGATGAATGTCTGGTAATCACATCGATCATAGACATTAATTGTTGCACACTCTCTGAAACGATTTAAAAGAGCGATATTGCAGGATGAGTTATTACCCTTCATTTATCAAATGATGGATCCAGAAAGGCTTGTGAGTGGGACGAATGATCTGATTTTTTTCTGGACCTTAAACAGAGAAAAAGTGCTTTCTAGCTGAACTCCACGTATATGCACTATGTGATTTATCATGTAGACACACACCAGGCTCTTTCCCAGGATATCACTGTACAGACAATCAAATGGTGACATGTTAAGTGTATTCACTTTTTCTCATTTTTATTTTCTTTTTTCCCCTCCACGGTCTTTGCCAGCCACCTATTTGTCTCAGTAAAAATCGTTTCAGAATCAGCAGGTTGGGAGTGTGAGTTACACAATTGCTAATTCATTGGGTTTCAATCAGGACCTTATTCTGAGTAGCACATGATGCTGACATTCATGAATTTGAGTGATATATTTTGAACCGCACGTGCTCAAAAGTCCCTTAAAACTCATACACTGCATGTTACACTGTTGCGCAGAGGTGCAGTTGCAATTGAATTGTGTGTGTTTCGGTCCCAGGAGATGCTGCTAAGGTCAGTCCCCGATTCCTACCTGTCAGGCAGCTGTGAGGGTCTGGCATGCTCTTCACATGGCTGCAGTATTCACAATGATTCAGGCTAGGTCCTCTGTGTGCAATGCTCCTGGCTGTCCGGCAGCATGGATGACGCCATCTTGCTTAGTGTCAGCTGACCAGTCTCTGACCAATTCCATGCAGCCTGAGTGTCAGCTGACACTCCCAGCCAATCCTGTGTCACCAAGGGGTTTAAAGCTTCCTGCTTCCCAGTGTCCAGGTTGCCAGTGCCATAAGTCACACATCTCTGTATGTGAGCTTTGAAGCTGTGCTCCTCTGGGTATTAAGCTACTGCACAGTACCTGTGTTTTCTGAGCTTCTCCATTTGCTACCTGTAATACCATCTGCATTTCCAGTGGATCATCCAGTATCATCATTCTGAATCCAAATCAGTCAGCACCAGTGGTGCCAAGAGAGGGAAGGAGCAGGTACTATTTAGCTGGGCCCAGGCCTGATGGAGGGGCCCAGAGGGGGCCCAAGCCCCCCTTACCTGTCAGCAGCGCTTGCAGCTCTTCTCTTCAGCTCAGCACACCCTGCTGTGTGCTGGGCTGCAGTGTGGTAAGGACGGCACTTAAAGTACTATTTTTTTCTGTATTTTTTCTAAAAGTGCAGGACCACGCCTCCCATGATTAGGCCACATCCTTTGAAATGTACCTGGACTCGGCCAGGCTCTGTACTGCCCTGGTCAGCACTCCAGTATCATCATTCTGGATTCAGCCCGGTCAGCACTATGGTCCCATTTACAGCCACCATCAGTTTCAGTTCGATAATATAGACAAAATCAAAAAAAGGAAAGAACTGGTATTACAGCGCACATAGACTGGATATAAACAATTTGTTAAAACATATAAAAATGTGTTAATGATTCATAACCGCCGGCCGGTATTTTACAACTTAATAATATATACTTCTTAACAAACATAAAATGTAGCTAAATATCTGTCTGGCAGTGTATAGTTTAGCAACAGAAACTTCTGAGCTCACTTAATTGTATCTCTTAAGAGGCAGGCACAACAATGTAGCACAATATAATCTCCTCAAGGCAGCTGATGTTAATCACTCTACCCGTGATGTACGTGACTGCAGACAGAGAATAAAAGGCAGTCCATTTATCCAATAGAATCTGCTAGGATAAGCAAGGTATTTTTTATGTCTGGCCAGACAAATCAATGTGAAGAATCTCACCGCTCCTCACAGCACTTTATTGCAAAACGTCCTCCCCGGCTGCTGGTACTCTAACCTTTGTGTGCAGTCATCTCTGGGGAATAATAGATGAAAAAACAAATAACAGGTGCTGCGGCCAATGGCGGATACCTCCGATCACAGTGGTGAAAAATCAGTTTGGGTGAGTCTTTTAACGCGTTTCCCTGCCTCCCTCCGAATTCAGCGGCTTCATCAGGTGGACACCCAGGAGTGGGAATAGACCCTGTGGTTTGGCATTCCAACTGCTGGCATTTTTAGCATTTGGGATCCCGAGCACCAGTAACATAACTGCATCCCGAAAAACAGCACATTTAGCAACATAAGGAAAATCAACCAACATAAAGTTGTTTCCATTTTACTCAATTTGTTTCTTGACATCCATAAAAAACAAATTTCACTTCTCCAACAAACCGTTAATGCACTGCGCTGTGTATGTCAACATATACAGTATATTATACAATGCTCAAACTCCTAAAATCACTTTGTTAGTCTTACGGTAACACATTGCACAACATAAGATGTTCAAAATGTCATTAAAGAAGTAACACAAAACATATATACTGTACATAGACAGAGCTTATTTTGCTGATCCCAGAAGTACAAACCAGTATTGCAAACTATCACTTGGAGAGACTTTTCAAATCTCAAAGATTTATTGCTGATAATGTATTTATTTTTAAATATCAATCAACCACACAATAGCATTTCTAATTTTTCTTATCATCTCTTTCTGTTTTAAATTTTGTAAAAATGTATATTGATTGAGGGTGAGTATGTAAAATAGAAAAAGGTTTTAAAGGTTTTCAGAAACCCTTATATTATAAGGACAGAAAGTTTCCACAGTCCACTGAAATAGTATCATTATTGAGGAATAGTATCACTCATGAGCAATAGTGTCACTAGTGGGCACTGGTATACAGAGGCGTAACTAGGGTTTTTGGAGACCAGGGCAAGATTAGGAATGGTGCCCCCCCACCAAAAAAAAAAAGTCCTATAAAGAAACTGTGTGCACGCACCTGCAGAAAAATGGGCGTGGTCACATACCAGAGGGGGCGTGGTCACTAAAATGGGGCGTGCCAACATGACACGCCACCTGTTTCACGTCACACTGGGAACATTTTTTTCAGTACAACATGCACCTTACCTGTATGATGGTTTCTCACAATATAGAACCTCTGAAGAAATGTATCCTCTAAGTCAGATGGCGTCTTCAGTTGTTAGTCACTATTCATGTAGGAGATCCTGTCGTCCAGAAGATGCCTGTTTGTGTAGGAATATTAACAAGGTCAGCATCATACAACAGCGGTTCAACCAGACTCACATCCTGTCCCCTATGTCACATCCTGCCCCGTGTCTCTCAGCCACACTATCATCTCCCTCTCATATCATCTCTCAGTCACACCATCACCACCCCCTGCATAATCTCTCATCCACACCACCACCTCGTCCTGCGACGTCTCTAAGCAGGCCATCACCTCTGCGAGTGTCGTCTCTCTGCATAGCGTCATCTCCCCCTGCATCATCTCTCTTCATACTATCATCGCCCCCTGTGTTATCTCTCTGCACGCCATTTACCACCCTGCATTGTCTCTCAGTACGCCACCATCACCTCTGCCTGCGTTGTCACTCAGCACACCATCATCTCCCCCTGCGTCGTCACTCGGCACACCATCACCTCCCTCTGTGTCGTCATTCAGCATGCCATCGCACTCTGTGTTTGTTTTTGTGTGTGTGTGTGTGTCTGTGTCTGTCTGTGTTGTTTCACCCCCCCCACCCCACTAGTGAGGAATAGTGTCACTAGTGGGGAATAGTATCACTAGTGGTGAATAGTATCACTAGTGAGGAAAAGCATCACTAGTAAGGAATAGTATCACTAGAGGGGAATTTTATCACTACTGAGGAATAGTATGACTACTGAGGAGCGGTATCACAAGTGGGGAATAGTATCACTAGTGAGGAATAATATCACATATGAGGAATAGTATCACTAGTGAAGAATACTGTCACTAGTCAGGAATAGTATCACTAGTGAGGAATAATATCACATGTTAGGAATAGTTTCACTACTGAGGAATAGCATCACTAGTAAGGAATAGTATCACTAGAGGGGAATGTTATCACTACTGAGGAATAGTATCACTACTGAAGAACAATATAACTAGTGGGAAATAGTATCACTAGAGGAAAAGCATTTTTTGTGTATTCAGCGCTAATTGTGTACTGTAAAAATTATTTTATTGTTAATAGACCTAAAATAAAATATATATATATATATATATATATATATATATATATACATATATATATATATATAAAACTAAAGTGTGCGGTCTGTCATAACAAATGATTGACTCAGTAAACTGTATGAATGAATATCAATAAGTACTTTATAAAATGGTTATAGAAAATAACATTACAAACAACACAAACAGCATTTACTTAATATCAATTACTCAATTGTTTTGCCGATTGTTTATGGCAAACAATATGATGAGGTTTTCTTGGTTGTAATACTGTATAAAATACACTTGCACTGGCGTCCCAGTGTTAGTTAAAAATAGTCCCGCAAGAATTTATCTCAGTCTTACTGGAGGTGGACTTGTGATGTATAGGAACATATAATTACCCGTGTGCTGATTTCGTTTGTTGGGCACGGCTATACTCCAGATAATTGGAGGCTTTCTGATGTTCTTTATTAGAACTTCACAGGCTCGCTTATTCGTCACGGATGTTTAAACCCCTCTGCGGAGGTCAGCAGCATTCAACCAGTGTGAGCAAGCAGATTACCGGGCATCAGCGGCACAGCACTGTGGAGATCAACAGCATTCAGTCGGTGCAGGTAAGCAGAGTACCGGACATCAGCGGCACAGCACAAAGATCGATGTCTGTGCTCCTGGTGAGAAGCCGCCGGCTGCAGCGCCTGGCGTCTGGCAGATCGTAGAGAATTGCTGTATGGAAAGCCGTTAGCCGGATCAGACGACGGGTAATACCGAACAGCTGAAGTGTGAAAAGTGGGCGTCAACGCGTTTCGTCTCCTTGGTAACCGGAGACTTCCTCAGGACAGATACCTCCCCTCTAATCAGTCACGTATTTATACACTAAGTAATAAGATCATTTGTGGCGGCTGGGTCTCCTTAATAGATTAATCATATTTAATTTTATTTAATTTATGTGCCACACATAGTAGAAAACCATTCTTTATAGTAGAAAAACATTATTAAGCAATACTTCTATTACATTACATTATAATAAATTCTCTCTAGGATTATTGTAATATGTATTAGTTTATTTTAGTTAAGATCCAACTAATAATTTCTCTATACAAAATGTGCAAGGATTTTCTGTCCACATATTAGAGAAATTCACTTATTTAAAAAAATACATTTAATCTGGAAATGCATGTCTGAATAAGGTATTCTATTGATTGATAAAAAAGATGGTAATTAAGATATATATTATTATTATATGTACTAATGTTATGAATTTTGTCAGATTGATTCAGTAGATTGTTGATGTAATAGAAGTATTGCTTAATAATGTTTTTCTACTATAAAGAATGGTTTTCTACTATGTGTGGCACATAAATTAAATAAAATTAAATATGATTAATCTATTAAGGAGACCCAGCCGCCACAAATGATCTTATTACTTAGTGTATAAATACGTGACTGATTAGAGGGGAGGTATCTGTCCTGAGGAAGTCTCCGGTTACCAAGGAGACGAAACGCGTTGACGCCCACTTTTCACACTTCAGCTGTTCGGTATTACCCGTCGTCTGATCCGGCTAACGGCTTTCCATACAGCAATTCTCTACGATCTGCCAGACGCCAGGCGCTGCAGCCGGCGGCTTCTCACCAGGAGCACAGACATCGATCTTTGTGCTGTGCCGCTGATGTCCGGTACTCTGCTTACCTGCACCGACTGAATGCTGTTGATCTCCACAGTGCTGTGCCGCTGATGCCCGGTAATCTGCTTGCTCACACTGGTTGAATGCTGCTGACCTCCGCAGAGGGGTTTAAACATCCGTGACGAATAAGCGAGCCTGTGAAGTTCTAATAAAGAACATCAGAAAGCCTCCAATTATCTGGAGTATAGCCGTGCCCAACAAACGAAATCAGCACACGGGTAATTATATGTTCCTATACATCACAAGTCCACCTCCAGTAAGACTGAGATAAATTCTTGCGGGACTATTTTTAACTAACACTGGGACGCCAGTGCAAGTGTATTTTATACAGTATTACAACCAAGAAAACCTCATCATATTGTTTGCCATAAACAATCGGCAAAACAATTGAGTAATTGATATTAAGTAAATGCTGTTTGTGTTGTTTGTAATGTTATTTTCTATAACCATTTTATAAAGTACTTATTGATATTCATTCATACAGTTTACTGAGTCAATCATTTGTTATGACAGACCGCACACTTTAGTTTTATATATATATATGTGTATATATATATATATATATATATATATATATATATTTTATTTTAGGTCTATTAACAATAAAATAATTTTTACAGTACACAATTAGCGCTGAATACACAAAAACTCCTTTTCTGTTCTACAAAGTTGGCAACCTAGCTAGTTGCCGTACTCAGCTGCTGTTGGTACACAATTAATTAATTCTTTTTTTAATTAGCGCCGGTTGAATATCCGATAGGGACAGGTGTCCTGATTTGGTTGTTCTTTGAAATCTTCTTTTTAGAGGAAAAGCATGACAAGTGGGGAATAGTATCTTATGTGAGGAATAGTGTCACTAGTGAGGAATATCAGCACAAGTGAGAAATAGTATCACTAGTGAGGAATAGTGTCACTAGTGGGGAATAATATTACTAGTGAGTAATAGTATCACATGTTAGGAATATCACTAATGAGGAATAGTATCACTAGTAAGGAATAGTATGACTAGAGAGGAATAGTATTACTAGTGAGGAATAGTATCACACATGAAAATAATTTCACTAGTGAGAAATAGTGTTACTAGTGAGGAATAGTATCACTAGTGAGGAACAGTATCACACATTAGGAATAGTATCACTTGTGAGAAAATTGTCTCTCTAAACCATTTTAAAATGTTGTCACCTATGTTCAATCTGTGTTATTCTCGTGCGGGTATAGGTTGATAGATTCATGACTGATCCTGGTATAGTTGCCTTTCAGATGGATACGTGTTTTCAGATTATCACCTGGAATGTGGGTGGCCTTAACTCTTCAATTAAACGTAAAAGAGTTATAACCCATTTAAAACGGTTCAAACCTCATATCTTCTTTCTCCAAGAGACTCACTGGTTGTCAGGGGCTGGTTCAACTCTTCGTGCACCTTGGTTGGATAATTGTATTTCAGCAGATTATACAAGAAAAACTAGGGGGGTGGCTGTTTTATTTAGTAAAAATTTACAGTATGCCATTTTGGGTTCAGTAGTGGACCCGGAGGGTCGCTACTTAATCCTTGATATAGAACTTTGCGGTACTACAGATGGGTCCACGGTTACCTTGACTAATTTTCTGCGCCTAGGCACAACATGATTTATTAGCATAAACCCTTCATCTATTGTTCTCAACTGCAATACAATACAGAGAACAATACAGAAGGGGATTAAGTAATTACAGCAGGGGATTAAGTCATTACAGCAGGGAATTAAGTCCGATTGGCCAGTCTCAGTTAATCCTATTAAAGGTTAAGATAAATGTGGACCCATCTGTAAATACACTTTGGTAAACATTTATGCACCAAATGTTGGGACTGCCGATTTTCTCCAAGACTTAAATACTAAACTGATGCAGCGTGATAATTTCCAACTAATAATGGCGGGTGACTGGAATACGGTTGATGATCCCATTTTAGATAAACGTCCTGTGCTTTGTGCGCTTAGGTCCCCTTTTTGGACACAAATTCTAAATTAAAAAATCTCCCTTCAGCTTACTGATATTTGGCATCTCCTTAATCCTTCTGACAGGTCATTTACTTTTATTTCTGGGATACATCGGTCCTGGTCCAGAATTGATTCAATTCTAACCGCAGATTCTTTAGTCACGCGAGTCAAGCATGCTGATATTCATAACATAATAATATCGGACCACGCACCTGTGACGTTGACGCTAGAAAAGACTGTTCAGTCGGGGGGTACTAGATGTTGGAGATTTCTGAGCTATCTCTATAATTGTGATGATTTTAGGAAGTTTTTGATAGCCAATTGGGCCAACTATTTAGATGATAAACTAGATTATTGGGATCGACCAACTATTTTATGGGGTGCAGCAAAGACTGTTCTTAGGGGTCAAATTATTGACTATGTTCATAGACTGAAAAAGAAACTCTTGCGACCTATACTGAGTTGCACTCTGCATTGACTACTGCGTTGCAACAACATCTAACCTTGCAGACTGATGAATCGTTACAATTATATTTGCAGCCCAAACAATTATTGAATGACCACTTGTCGGCACAAGCAAAACGTGATTTGGTATTTTCGTCCCATAAGTATTACCAATGGGGAAACAAAACTGGTTGTTTACTAGCGACTATGGCTAGGAAAAAAACAGCCCGTAAATTCATAACAGCTATTAAAAACCAAGACTCGGGACAGCTTCTTACGGACTCTCCTTCGATAGTGAAATATTTTGAGTCCTATTTTACTAAATTATACTCTGACCTTCCTTTTGATGAAACAGTACATGATATACTTTTACCTGAGACAACTTTGCCTCCCATAACTTAAACGCAATCGGATATGCTATTGGGTACTATTACAGAAGAGAAACTTGTTTCGGCTATTTCTAAACTCCATCTGCATAAGTCCCCAGGGCCAGATGGCCTTTCAAATGAGTTTTATAAAATTCTTCAGCCCCATATAGTACCCCTTTTCATCACTTGTTACGCACACCAGTGCTAACAGGAGTATACCGGTGTATGAACAGAGAGGGAAGCGAAGCAAACGAATTCACAGACAGTATAACATAACATACACAGGAGGTGATGGAATAACTAATAAACACAAAGTGAACGGAGAAGCCCAAAGGCTCAGGAATTGGGTGTCTCCCTAGTGTCAGGAATGCTCAGATGGAATAGAGCGGACAATGAAGCGATGTGTAGTGATTTAACATGTGGAGCACCTGAAATGATGTTGCTAAGAGCAACAGAAAAACCCCAAAGGGTTACCAACGGGTGTGGGAATAAACTCCTTGGTCAGAGATAGAAATATAGACACAAGGAGAGTATCCACAATCCTAACCCCCACTTGCAGGGCACAGGTTCAGCTTACTGCCACTAAATTGACACCTGGACGCCCTGCACAGTGAGGGAGGATTAAGCAAGCAGGTCTGAGAGTACAGCCGCAAACCTGCTGGGTTCACAGAATAGCAAAAGAACCCCAGCAGGTCAAACAACTGACTCCAGTCTTACTGCTAGGTCCGGATTGGCAGAATGAAGTACCGAATCCCAAGGCTTATTCGCAGTAAGCAACAAGTAAATACAAAGTCACACAGTACTAGCTAACTCTCTGGAACTGACTAACAAACAAAGATTCAGCAGCATTTGCTTAGCCTGAGAGGATGGTTTATATAGCAGGTGCTGTCCACGCCCCACTCAGACCTCACATACTGTGAGCACAAAACCAGCGCCGGATTCCCTGCCGTGCACAGAGCCTGTAACCACTACACAGTAAAAACCCGGACCGGAGTATCAGCTGCGCTCAGGTTACTTCGCTAACACTTGTCTCCCGGTTGCCATGGCGACGTGGCAGCACAGAGCAGGAGATCCTAACAGTACCCCCCCTCTGACGAGGGGTCAAAGAACCCCTACCACCGGGTTTATCGGGGAACTGCGAGAAGAAAGAGCGTATCAGTCTGGGGGCATGAAGATCACAACTGCGCACCCACGACCGCTCCTCCGGGCCATACCCCTTCCAGTGCACCAAAAATGACAGCCGACCCCGAACCATCTTGGAGTCAAGAACCCTTTCAACCACAAACTCCCTCTGACCCCGTATCAGAAGAGGAGAAGGTCTTCCACTGGAAGAAGGATTACTAACCGCCAGTTTTAAAAGGGAACAATGAAATGTTTTATTGATACCCAATGAACGGGGCAGATCTAACTGAAATGCCACCGGATTGATAACCCTGGTGATCTTATAAGGGCCGATGAACCGGGGACCAAACTTATGAGATGGCTGTCTCAACTTCAAATTCTTGGTGGACAACCAGACGAAGTCTCCTAATTTGAAGCTGCAGGGTCTTCTCCGCTTATCAAAAACCCTTTTGGTCACTAATGACACAGACACAAGGGTTTTCTTCACTTTCCTCCAAATACCCCTAAGGACCGAAACAACAGAGGAACCACCAGACGTGGAATCCAGGGGGTCAAAAGAATTGGCCTTTGGATGATGCCCATACACACAAAGGAAGGGAGAGATCCCTGTAGCAGAGTGAGCCGCGCTGTTATAGGCAAACTCCGCCATGGACAGATGAGTAACCCAGTCAGTATGACACTTGGAGACATAACACCTGAGGAACTGCTCCAAGGACTGGTTCACCCTCTCAGTCTGCCCATTAGACTGTGGATGGTAGCCTGACGACAAGCTCACAGAAATCTGGAGATCAGAACAAAATGCCCTCCAGAATTTGGCCACAAACTGGGATCCACGGTCAGAGACCACATCAAGTGGCAACCCGTGGAGGCGCACAACATGCTGCATAAATAACTCAGACAGGCGTCTGGCCGATGGCAACCCAACCAGTGGAACGAAATGCGCCATCTTCGAAAACCTGTCAACGACAACCCAAATGGCTGTCATCCCCGAGGATTTGGGCAAGTCCACCACAAAATCCATGGAAATGTGGGTCCATGGCTTAGACGGAATAGAGAGTGGATGTAATGGGCCGACAGGAACCCCTCTAGGAGTTTTATTTCGGGCACAAACGTCACATGCCCGAACCCACTGATCCACATCCCTAGCCACCGAGGGCCACCACACTGCCCTAGACAGCAACTCCCGAGTTCTGGCAATACCCGGATGCCCTGCCGACCTCTTGGCATGGAATTCCAGGAACACTCGCTGTCTTAACCTAGGAGGCACAAACAAGAGACCTACCGGAAGGTCTGAAGGAGCCTGCTCCTGTGCTCTAAGGACTAATGACAAGAGGTCCTGGGTAATGCCCACTTTAATACATGATGGGGACACAATGGGCAATGGCTCCTCGGTGGTCTCTTGAATTAGAGCAAAACTCCGCGAGAGCGCATCAGCCTTGATGTTTTTTGACCCAGGGCGATATGTTAGCAAAAAATTAAAGCGAGCAAAAAACAAAGCCCATCGTGCCTGCCTGGCATTGAGCCGCTTCGCTGACTCTAAATATGCCAGATTCTTATGGTCGGTGAGAATTGAGACCACAAACTTAGCCCTCTCAAGCCAGTGTCTCCACTCCCCGAGTGCATCCTTTATAGCCAACAATTCCCGGTTACCCACATCATAATTCATCTCGGCAGACGAAAATTTACGGGAAAAGTAAGCACAGGGATGAAGGCGATTATCAGACACCCCCATCTGAGAGAGCACTGCCCCAATACCTATCTCAGAGGCATCCACTTCTACCACAAAAGGACGCTCTGGATCTGGGTGTCGCAGCACCTTGGCCGAGACAAATGCCCTTTTGAGACGGGCAAAGGCCGCTTTGGCCTCACAAGACCAGTGAGCAACATCCGCCCCTTTCTTAGTGAGTGCCACCAAGGGGGCCACTATAGACGAAAATCCAGCGATAAACCGTCTATAAAAATTCGCAAAGCCCAGAAAACGCTGAAGCGCCTTCAAACTAGTGGGCTGCACCCAATCCAGGACTGCCTGTACCTTAGAACCCTCCATTTGGAAACCTTCTGAGGAGATAATATACCCTAGAAATGCAATTTGCTGGACTTCAAACTCGCACTTCTCCAGCTTCGCCCCAAGCTGGTGGTCTCTGAGTTTCTGGATGACTAAGCGTACATGCTTCCAATGTTCCTCCAGGGAATGAGAGAAGATTAGGATGTCATCTAGATAAACAACTAAGAATCTATCCAAATATTCCCTGAGCACACCGTTCATGAATTCCTGGAAGACTGCCGGGGCATTAGAGAGCCCAAAAGGCATCACCAAATATTCATAATGCCCTGAGTGGGTATTAAAGGCAGTCTTCCATTCATCCCCCTCTCTTATTCGGATTAGATTGTAAGCACCGCGTAGGTCAATCTTAGAAAAAATGGTGGCAGTACGAAGCTGGTCAAACAAAACCGAAATGAGAGGCAGTGGGTACGAGTTTTTAATCGTGATACGGTTCAATTCCCTGAAGTCGATGCAGGGTCGCAACGAACCGTCCTTTTTACCCACGAAAAAGAACCCCGACCCAACTGGGGACTGTGAGGGTCTGATAAATCCCTTAGCCAAGTTCTCCTGAATGTACTCTGCCATAGCCTGAGTCTCAGGACGTGACAGGGAGTACAACCTGCTCTTGGGAAGCTTAGCATCCGGCAACAAATCAATGGCACAGTCATAGGGGCGATGGGGAGGTAGTACCTCCGCAACTTTTTTGGAGAACACATCCGCAAAATCTGCATAACATCCTGGCAATCCTGGCAAATTTAGCTGCGAGAGCCTGACTGGAAGGCTCAAGCAACTCCTGAAACAATCACTACCCCAACTAAGAATCTCCCCAGAGACCCAGTCAAATTGAGGGTTATGGGCCCTTAACCAGGGTAACCCCAAAACCAATGGGGCAAAAGAACAGACAGTCACATAAAAAGACAATTTTTCAGAGTGTGTGGCTCCAATAAACAAAGAAATTTGGCTGGTGCAGGAGGTAATTTTACCCTGGGACAATGGTTCCCCGTTAAACCCACAGATCTCAATCTCTGATGCCAAAGGTACTGAGGGAACAGAGTGTTCCAGGGCGAATTGACGGTCCATGAAAACCCCATCAGCCCCACTGTCAACAAAGGCCTCAGTCTTGACAGTTTGACCGAGGATCTCCAAAGTCACCGGAATGAGAAAAGTCTTTTTAGGAAATTCTGACTTCTGGCCTGACAGGATATTTCCCATCACCCTCAGGCCCTGAAGTTTTCTGGTTTTTCTGGGCATGATACTACAACATGACCTTTATTCCCACAGAACAAACACAAACCCTGCTGTCTCCTCGCGCGAGGAGAGGCGGGTAGCCCCAATCTGCATAGGCTCCTCGGAATATTCCTCAGAGTCTGAGGTTCCCTTGGGAAAAAAGGAAACTGCGGTCTCCCTTTCAAGCCTACGCTCTCTCAGCCGTCTATCCACCCGGATGGATAACTGCATGAGCTGATCTAAGCTATCAGGCGAGGGATATTGTACCAGTTGGTCCTTTATCTGGTCAGAAAGGCCCCTTCGGTACTGGTTTCTCAGGGCTGGGTCATTCCACTGGGTATCATGAGCCAACCTCCGAAACTCCGTACTATAAACCTCAGCTGGTCGTCGCCCTTGCTTAAGAACCGTAATCTGAGCCTCGGCTGAAGCCATCTTGTCAGGGTCATCATACAAAATGCCCAGTGCCGTAAAAAAAGCATCAACACTTTTAAGCGACGGACAGTCAGGCTGTAACCCATATGCCCAGACCTGTGGGTCTCCTTGTAGCAAGGAAATCACCATGCCCACCCGCTGAATCTCCGACCCAGAAGACTGGGGCCTAAGCCTGAAATATAGCTTACAGCTCTCCTTGAAACAAAAGAACTGCAAGCGATCTCCAGAAAAACGATCCGGGAGATTTACTTTCGGCTCCTTAACCCCTGAACTTGCCGCTGCTGCTGCGGGAGCTCCGCTAGCGGCCTGCGGGGTGTTCATTTTAATGGACATCTCATTAAATTGTCGAGTCAGGACCTGCACCTGATCGACCACCTGTTGCAAAATATTTTGAGGGGTATGCTCCATATTCCCACAAAATTTCAACAGGAGTAAGGCTGCTGAATATGTTACGCACACCAGTGCTAACAGGAGTATACCGGTGTATGAACAGAGAGGGAAGCGAAGCAAACGAACTCACAGACAGTATAACATAACATACACAGGAGGTGATGGAATAACTAATAAACACAAAGTGAACGGAGAAGCCCAAAGGCTCAGGAATTGGGTGTCTCCCTAGTGTCAGGAATGCTCAGATGGAATAGAGCGGACAATGAAGCGATGTGTAGTGATTTAACATGTGGAGCACCTGAAATGATGTTGCTAAGAGCAACAGAAAAAACCCCAAAGGGTTACCAACGGGTGTGGGAATAAACTCCTTGGTCAGAGATAGAAATATAGACACAAGGAGAGTATCCACAATCCTAACCCCCACTTGCAGGGCACAGGTTCAGCTTACTGCCACTAAACTGACACCTGGACGCTTTGCACAGTGAGGGAGGATTAAGCAAGCAGGTCTGAGAGTACAGTCGCAAACCTGCTGGGTTCACAGAATAGCAAAAGAACCCCAGCAGGTCAAACAACTGACTCCAGTCTTACTGCTAGGTCCGGATTGGCAGAATGAAGTACCGAATCCCAAGGCCTATTCGCAGTAAGCAACAAGTAAATACAAAGTCACACAGTACTAGCTAACTCTCTGGAACTGACTAACAAACAAAGATTCAGCAGCATTTGCTTAGCCTGAGAGGATGGTTTATATAGCAGGTGCTGTCCACGCCCCACTCAGACCTCACAGACTGTGAGCACAAAACCAGCGCCGGATTCCCTGCCGTGCACAGAGCCTGTAACCACTACACAGTAAAAACCCGGACCGGAGTATCAGCTGCGCTCAGGTTACTTTGCTAACACTTGCCTCCCGGTTGCCATGGCGACGTGGCAGCACAGAGCAGGAGATCCTAACATCACTTCACTGCAGCACACACTGTTTTAATTCCTAAACCCATGCAAGACCCACAATTGCTGACCTCCTACAGACCCATAACATTACTAAACACGGATATAAAATTATTCACTAAGATTTTAGCGGACTGACTACAGGCGATTCTCCCTCAATCCTTAACTAGTCACCAACTTGGCTTTGTTCGCAATGCCCATTCGGTTAAGGGAGTTCGGGCTGCTATTGCAGCAGTTATAGCCTCGGGTCATCTACCCTAATCTATAAATGTACTCTTGAGTCTAGACACTACTAAGGCCTTCGATACAGTTCTTGGCCACATCTTTTTAAGGTCTTACAACGTAGACATTTTCATCAGGATTTTATTAATATCATTAGTTATTTGTATGCTTCCCCTTCCACTAATTTACTACTTAATGGCTATAGTAGTGACCCCATTATTATGCAACGTGGCACACGGCAGGGCTGCCCCTTATCCCCAATACTATTTAATTTGGCCATAGATCCTCTCCATCGTTTATTATTGGATGATACTCAATTCCAAGGTATTCGAATTTACAGCATTTGCCGACAATCTTCTAATCTATGTATCGAACCCGTCGACCTCCTTGACTCATATATTTACTTTATTGCAGGCATTTGGAAATATCTCTGGTTTCAATGTCAACTGGACAAAATCGGTAGCACTTAGACTGGGAAGTGGAACCTTCTTGAGGAAGGGAGTAGAGGATTTGCCATTACAATGGACTTCTGACCAACTTACCTATCTGGGGATACAAATTTCGAGATGTCCAGAACGTCTATATACCCTGAATTTTACCGCAGTTATTAAAAAGATCGAGGCAGAACTTGACACCTGGAAATCTTTGCCCTTATCCTATATGGGGAGGGCAAGCTTGATTAAAATGAATTCTTTCTCTCGTCTGATGTATTTTATCCAAGCCATGCCACATATGCTTTTGCCAAAAGATATTCAACGACTTAATTTTATCTTTCGAAAAAATTTATTTGGCAAGGCAGGAGGCCACGTATAGGTTTGGTTAAACTGCAGCAAGCTTTTGGAAATGGGGGAATTAATTTTCCTAATGTCCTTTGGTACTCCCAGGCTGCCCAATTGCGCTATCTACATGACTGGTTGCACAATGATAATAATTATACAATACGGATTTAGACAGAGAATTCTTACAAGGGAGAGATATGGTTAACTTTCTGCACCTGCATACTCGGGAGGTGACTGAAGAGTTTAAAACAAATCCTTTATTGTGGAATATTAAAAAATTATGGATGGAAATGCGTCATAAATGTAATGCGAATGCCTATAAATCATTACTTCTTCCTTTTATAGCCAATCCTGATTTCCAGGGGGGAAGAGCACACCATCCATATACTATTTGGCATCTGGGAGGTGTTTCTAATATTGGTCATTTAGTGGATGTACAGGGGAGGAGGCCGCTCACATTACAGGAGGCCACCAGTAAGTATCCGGTTTTGTTAGCCTATCCTGTGGCCTTTCTTTTAGCTCGTCATTATGTTCTCTCTACTATCCAGTATTTTTCCCCAGCAGATTGGGACAATCCGGTAGATAGGATGCTGCAGCAAACTCCTAGAATTCAAAAAGCAATTTCGATGGTGTTTGGTCATTTTCGGACTGTTCTAAATGATTCCACAGGACAGGACGGCTTAATGGTTTGGAAAGCCTGCCTCCCGGAGATACAAATAGAGGATTTATTGGCAGCCCATGTGACTGCGAGTAAACTATTTCCTTCTTCTAGATACAAAGAAATGTCTGCATACTGTAGGACATACTTGTCGCCTCATAGAAGATATTTGATGGGACTTGCAGATATGCATACCTGTTGTAAATGTGGTACTCCTCAAGCAGATCTTTATCATTGTCTGTGGTCCTGCCCTATGGTCAGGAAGTTCTGGATTGAGATAAGGAATTACTCAGTGGATAACTTAGTGAATCATTTGGGGTTATCTCTGGAATGGGCGCTGTTTGTTATTTTTTCCCCTGACCAACGTCTCTCCAAAGGTAGTAAACAACTGCTGCTTGCAGTCAGTATTGAAGCTAGGAAAGCAATTCTGCAGATGTGGATCGACAGGGAACCACCTCCGTTATCATTATTTAAAGCTAAATTGTTTTATTTATTTAGAATGGAGTGGATAGGAGTTATAATGGAGAAGGATAATAAGGTACAAAGATTTTTTGAGGTATGGGAAAGTTATGTTATGACCCTATCTGCGGCTGTCAGACTACAGATTCATAACTCATTGTCTAACACGGAATAGTATATGACTAGGTTGCTTGCAGGGGATCCACCGAGTATGTTGTAGTTTTGATTTGTTATCACTGAGCCCTGGAGGCAGTGGCACGGGTGGTGGGGAGCCGGTGCAGGCATTGTTTTTGTTTTTATGTTATTTTCACTTTTTTTTTTTGTGTCAGCATGATTTATACATGTTCTGATTCACAATTTTATGGATGATGGATCAATGACTCTCAAGATTTCCATGCAAGACTAACTCATTGTTTGGTAATATTATGTTATTACGATGGATATTGTCTTTACGTGAATGACTCAATGGTATTCCTGTATGTCATTTTATCTTATCTCTCTGTGTGACATTTGTTATGTATACTCCGACTGCGAATGTATGTATCACATATGTTGCTTCAATAAAAACAGTTTAAAAAAAAATGTTAACAACTATGCGATACATGGCAGATGCTAAATTGTGATATAATAACCCCACCCCTCCATTCAACTTCAATGGTAGTCGTCGATATACTGTGTAGTCATGCTCTTTAGTCATGCTGTTTGTCACAGTAAATCACAGATTAGCATGATTACCAGGACAGAGAGGGAATTATTAATGCATCTAAATATGAAACAGTGATGAATAGGATGACAGATTTTAAACCAAGGAAACATGACTTACAGTATTTGAAACAGGAAGGGGTGTATGCGGATCCGGTCAGAATCCCGACAGTCTGGATCATGGCTGCCGAAATCCTGACAATGGAATCCCGACACTGATTGGAGTACCGGTTCCGGCACCGAGATACCAAAGCCGGGACACCAATTGAGATCACAATGCCGACACCAAGATACCAAAGCCGGGACCCCAATCGAGTCACTGCCGGGCCACTGGAGAGGTAAGCTGCGTGTGTGTGTGTGTGTGTGTGTGTGGGGGGGGGGGTGTTAGGTTTAGGCTGTTGGGAGAGGTTTAGGCTACAGGAAAGGGGGGGTTAGGTTTAGGCTTCAGGGAAGGGGGGGTTAGGTTTAGGCTGCTTGAGGGGCAGGGTTTGGTTTAGGTTGTAGGAAGGGGGGTTAGGTTCAGGCACCACCGGGTTAGGGTTACTCCTCGGTTGGTATGTGTGTGTGTGTGTGTGGTATTTTTAGATAGCAGTAAGGGAGTATTAGGGTAAGATGATGCGGGGTAAGATGCTTACCCAACCCCTGTCAGGATTATAAACAGCGGGATGCTGCGTCAGTGTTCTGACCACCGGCATCCCGATCGCCAGCATTTCGGCCCCAACTCGATGTATGAACTGCGTCTGTTTTCAATTAAGAAAGTTGTATAGCATTAGACCACCCACCCATAATGGCATTTCCCACTCTCTTCTGTTTCATTGTGCATAAGCGTGACTAAGGCCCAGCCAATGTCTTAATTCTCGAGCCATAACTAGGGGTATGCCAGTTGCGCTAATGCACTGGTGCAGGACCCAGGAGCGACACCTACATTGCCCCACAGCACCTGTATTTTGCTTGTGTGGGAGGCTGGAATGGCACCCTGCAGCCAGAAGAGCTGCACAGAGCATCCAAAGGACACTCTGGACAGGGGCGTATGGAGCCAAGGAGGGGGGGGAGGGGGGGGGGGAGAACGTGGCTTAATAAAGTAGACTTAACTGTGCCCTTTAATATAAAAATATTTTTATAATAAAATAATTGCAGGGCCGCGAGGGGCACAGGGGAAGGCAAGTGCCTCCTACCTTACTTGATCTGGATGCAGGTCCCTCCTCCCAGTGATATTTTGGAAGATGATGCTGGCCACTAGAGAGCAGAAACTCTGGTACAGTGCCAGAGTCTTTGCTTTCTATTGCGGCACCACCTTCCCGAAGACAACACCGGGAAGATGGCACCGCCGGAGGCTGGCCACAGCACAGGAATACTCCAGCAGCCCGGGCACAGGTAATTTGTACCCGCCCCCCTCGGCACCACTAATTTGGAGCACACACTGTACAGATTCGCCAAGAGTATCCTTAGTATACTCCACTCCAGTGCTCATTTTCCTGGTACTGGTGGAAATTTGCTCTATGATGGTGCTGCTTAACTCTCAGACATAAGAGGGAACACACTAGAGAGATGTGTGCTGAGCGATCTATCACAGGCCGCTCAGCACACATCTCTCCCCCCGCTCAGCACTCAGCGCGATGTGTGCTGAGCGAGGGGGGTGGGGACACGGGCGTGTGCTCACTTCACACAGCGCTGAAGTGAGCGACCCGCTAGATTGAGCCTGCATGCAGGCTCAATCTAGCACCGGCGATAGCGATGCGCGGCCCTATCGCTGGGGGGCATACACACGAGAGATCCCTTCTTAAAATCTAAGCAATCTAATCAGATTGCTTAGATTTTCAGCAAGCTCTCTGTGTGTACCCCCCACAGCGATAGCGATGCACGGCCCCGCGCGTCGCTATCGCTGGTGCTAGATTGCTCAATCTAGCAGGTCACTCATTTCACCCACTGGGTGAAATGAGCGCCCCCCCCCCTTCCCGCACGCTCAGCACACATTGCGCTGTGCTGAGTGGGGGGAGAGATGTGTGCTGAGGGGTTCGCTCAGCACACATCTCTCCCCTGATCTGCCGGTGAGTACTGGCCTTTAGGACAAGAGCACCCTCACAATCCTTATGTGACGTACATTTATTGATCCAAGCACAGGCAACAGCAATGCTTTTTGGCAGCTCTTCTTCAGGCGTTAATTTTTAAATTAAGTTGAAATATGTAACTCAAGAAATATTATTTATTCCTTGCTATAATTTATTTCTGAATTACTGCCAAAATCAATTTGTTGTCACAAAACAGTATTTGTGCTGCAGCTCCACATTTTTTGGCTTACTAAAATACCTCTACAGCTCATTTAGATAAGGTAGAGCTCCTCACTAATTTTACCACTGAATAGCATTAGATGAAGCTTATGAAACATCACTACTCATCTGTGAGCTGGAAATCTTTCAGCTCATTTACTGGCAAGAAAGTTTTGCCAATTTCTGGAATAAGGTCACAAAGTACAATATATGCAGCTTTTGCAATTTGTTAAAGTCTGTTTTGTCAACTTCAATAAATATATTTTGTTTTAGGTCTGGCAGACAATTTAGGAACTGTAATGTTCCAGTCAATGTAATCTAAATTGTAAATATAATAAATGCTGTTCTGCCATCACTCTGTAATTATTTATATATTGCTGTCATTGGATGAAGGAATGAATGTCAAAGTTTGCTAAAATGCTTATATTTGTAATGTATCTTGTGTTTCATGGAGTGATTCAGTCTACAGAAAGTATTATTTTCGAGGGTATGCGGTCAGTCAAAATCCCGACAGTCACAATTCAGATACCGGGATCCTGACAGGGGCACCATACCGCCGCCGGTATACCATGGCCCTCATTCCGAGTTGATCGGTCGCAAGGCGAATTTAGCAGAGTTACACACGCTAAGCCGCCGCCTACTGGGAGTGTATCTTAGCATCTTAAAATTGCGACCGATGTATTCGCAATATTGCGATCACAAACTACTTAGCAGTTTTAGAGTAGCTCCAGACTTACTCTGCCTGTGCGATCAGTCCAGTGCTTGTCGTTCCTGGTTTGACGTCACAAACACACCCAGCGTTCGCCCAACCACTCCCCCGTTTCTCCGGCCACTCCTGCGTTTTTTCCGGAAACGGTAGCGTTTTCAGCCACACGCCCATAAAACGCCGTGTTTCCGCCCAGTAACACCCATTTCCTGTCAATCACATTACGTTCGCCGGAGCGATGAAAAAGCCGTGAGTAAAAATACTTTCTTCATAGCAAAGATACTTGGCGCAGTCGCAGTGCGAATATTGCGCATGCGCACTAAGCGGAATTTCACTGCGATGCGATGAAAAATACCGAGCGAACGACTCGGAATGAGGGCCCATATGTAATATACAGTATATGTAGACAGAGAGAGATAGATAGATAGATCCCTGATGACAGTGCAATAAACACTGAAATGTTGGACCAAAAATGTTGGATGTTTTTCTTTGGAAGCCTTGAGTGCTTCAGTAACATTGCACAGCAAAGGCCACCATCTTGTCCAGTAAAAGCCATGAGTTTTCCAGAGAAAGAAGTCGTCATGACAATAAAAAATAATATGTGCTGCAGTTTTCCACACTTTTGCTTCTTAAACGACCTTGAAAGTGTCATAATACCATGAGTAAAGCAGCCAAAATACCTTATGTCAACAAGGCCACTACTCTTTCCTACTACCTTAAAGAAATATAGGTTGTCTACGACATGGTCTGACCTACAATATAGAGAGTTGCATAATCCTCCTCCATAGCCGCTCATTCTGCTTTTGTGTATGTTGTTTTTCTCTGGGAGGTGGACATCTCTCAACATGCGTAACTCAGTAGTTCCTGCATAGCTTGGTTATTTTTAGAGATGTGCGGAGGGCACTTTTCGTGATTTGTGTTTTGGTTTCATCCTGGTTCCATCCTCATGTTTTGGATCTGGTTCTGGTTCCATCCTCATGTTTTGGATCTGGATTGGTTTTGCCAAAAACACACTTTCGTGTTTTGGTTTTGGATCTGAATGATTTTTGAAAAAAACATAAAACCAGCTAAAATCACAGAATATGGGGGTAATTTTGATCCTACGGTATTAATAATCTCAATGACATTAATTTCCACTCATTTCCAGTCTATTCTGAACACCTCACAATATTGTTTTTAGGCCTAAAATTGACACCGAAGTAGCTGTATGACTAAGCTAAGCGACACAAGTGTGCGGCACAAACACCTGGCCCATCTAGGAGTGTCACTGCAAAGGCAGACAGGTTGGCACTTAAAAAAAACTAGGCCCCAAACAGCACATCATGCAAAGAAGAAAAAGAGGTGCAATGAGGTGGCTGTATGACTAAGCTAAGTGACTCAAGTGTGCGGCACAAACAACATGGGACGTGCTGGAATTTGCCCAGATGTAATATACGCACAATATTGGTGGCACAGGAGAGCATACCCCTAAACCACACACACACACGGCAAAGCCTGTAAACCTAATTTGGATAATAATAACCCTTTTATTTGGAGCTATTATAATAATATGCAGCACAGGAGAGCATACCGCTACACCACACATGGCAAACCCTGTGAAAATTATTTGGATTAAATATGAATAACCCCTTTATTTGGAGTAAATAATATACAGCACATGACAGCACCACTGAAGTTATATGGCAGCACCACTGGACTGGACTTATACGTCAATACCACTAGAATTATACGGCAGTATCACTGGACTTATACGGCAGTACCACTGCACATATACGGCAGTACCACTGGACATATACGGCAGTATCACAGGACTGGACTAATACGCCAATACCACTGGAATTATACGGCAGGATCACTGGAATTATACAGCAGTATCACTGGAATTATACGGCAGGATCACTGGAGTTATACGGCAGTACCACTGGACTTATACGGCAGTACCACTGGACTTATACGGCAGTACCACTGGACATATACGGCAGTATCACAGGACTGGACTTATACGCCAATGCCACTGGAATTATACGGCAGTATCACTGGACATATATACGGCAGTATCACTGGACTGGATTTATACGCCAGTACCACTGGAATTATACAGCAGGATCACTGGAATTATACGGCAGAACCACTGGACTTATACGGCAGTACCACTGGACATATATGGCAGTATCATTGGACTGGAATTATACGCCAGTACCACGGGGTTTATACGGCAGAATCACTGGACTTATACGCCAGTACCACTGGAATTATACGGCAGTACCACTGGACTTATATGGCAGTACCACTGGACATATACAGCAGTATCACTGGACTGGACTTATACGCCAGTACCACTGGAATTATACGCCAGTACCACTGGAATTATACGGCAGGATCACTGGAATTATACGGTAGTACCACTGAACTTATACGGCAGTACCACTGGACATATACGGCAGTATCACTGGACTGGACTTATACGCCAGTACCACTGGAATTATACGGCAGGATCACTGGACTTATAAGCCAGTACCACTTGAATTATATGGCAGGATCACTAGAATTATTCGGCAGTACCACTGACGCCAGTGCTGCCGTATAAGTCCAGAAGGGGGGTGCCGGGGGAAGGTGCGGCCGAGGGGTGACACCAAAGTGACGGCTCCTGCTCACTGACCGGAACAATGTGCTGCACTTTACAGTGCAGCAACCCCACTCCTGTCACTGAGCAGGAGCCGGCACTGCAGAAAGAGCACTCTCCGCGGCAGCCCGCTCCTCCCGGGCCCCCGGCGTGATGAAAACGGGGGTTGGGACGGCTAGCCACGCCTTGTCTCATGAAGCCACGCCCGCGAAGCCACACCACTGTTCCGCAAAGCCACACCCCATCCCACGAAGCCACGCCCTTTTTTTTAACCCACCGCACCAGGTGTAAAGAGGCAGAGCGACGCCTCTGTACGGCAGTACCGCTGGACATATACGGCAGTATCAATGGACATGTACGGCAGTATCACTGGACATATACGCCAGTACCACTGGACATATACAGCAGCACAGGGACACCACCAATGGACTGATGCAGGATAACATAGCACCACTGTAATGGACTGAACTTATACAGCAGTACTGGACATATGGCAGCAGAGGACACCACCACTGTAACTGGACTGATGCAGCACAATACACCACCCCTGAACTGATGCAGGACACTGAGGACGGAGACACATCCTCTCTTTACACTCTCCAATGCCGGAGTGAAAATGACGGCGACACGCGGCTCCTTATATGGAATCCAAATCCCGCGAGAATCCGACAGCGGGATGATGACGTTTTGCCTCGTTCTGGTTTCCGAGTCAGGTGGGAAAACCCGAGCCTGACTCGGATCCGGGCTCGGGTGGTGAAGTTTGAGCGGGATTGGTTCTCAGGGTACCGAATCCGCTCATCTCTAGTTATTTTATCCCCAGAACCATCTTGTTCTCTCTGTGGAACTAATGTGAATGAGAATTTATAAAAAGTACTAGTCAATAGCCCGTCAAAATGACAGACACCAGGGCTGGATTATAGGGTGGGAAGGTCCCTACTCACACAGGAGCTGCTGGGTCTCTGGAAGTCCTACTGCTGAAGCAGGGGCACTGTCGTGCTGAGGGTGTAGTATTAGCCTTTTATATATATAGATGCTTCATATCTGTAATGGGCAGGCTATAATGATGACTATTTATGCCAGTACTGGCACGTGTAAGCTCACCAGCCCCTGCACAGATATTGCCCAGTCTGGAGGTAGAGGACAACAGCAGCCACCAGCAGCTGGCCGGAGTGGTCTGCGCATGGCCTTTATGCGGGGTGTGGGAGGGGCAAGCATAGGACCCCACCTCTCCACAGGTGCGCAGTATACAGTATATAACGCAATTGAGCCGATTATCTGCCTCCTCACCAGCATTTGCAACCCCAGCACTGACCCCTCTTCCTCCAGATCACTGCACTGCTCACCCCTTCCTGACAGACTGATTCACCTTCTATCCCCACCGGCAAGTGGCCACACGTGTCCCCAGTGCCTCCACTCTGAGTGCTGTAGGACTGTCTGGTGGTTCCTACATCCCTTTCCTTGTTACTGTTGCTACTTCTTGCTGAGTCCCAGGATGGCAAGTAACCTGGGGTTGCAGCATAGTATATTGAGGAGGGGATGCAGAGTATGCGGTTTATAGTGGAAGCATATGATGTATATGAAGGAGGAATGTGCCCTGTACATACGAGGCACTATATGGAGGGGTATGAAGGTGCAGTGTGTATATAGGGGCAGTATATGGTAGGGGGTGCACTGTACATAGGTGTGTGTGTCCTTGTCCCTCCAGTGGCTGCACAAAATTCCATTGTACTGTAGTATTTTTTGTTTTAGAAAAGAGTTGTTTGCAAGACTTGATGACCAGAAAACTATTAGTTACAACTGGTATAATGTATAACACATCATTTTAATCACCTATTTGATGTATATATTACATTGTGAAAGTTGTGATTATTGCTGGGTGCTGAAGAGCACAGGAGCTGAATCTGAGCCAGATGCAGCCGCATCTGTGTCTTTATGCTAATGTCGCTACAATTTTCTCCCCTTGTGTAAATAAGTAAATAATTACTTATCTCAAAGCAAAACACATCAGGCCTGATTCTGAGTTGCATGTGGCCTGTATGTGGCTGCATTCGGATTGTGGATATTATCCTAACAGTTTGCTAATGTGCTTTTTAATGTGCATGTAATGCTTCACTCCACTGTTATGTCCTTAATCATAGGCTGCCATTATCACTGGCACTGTATTAGCACTTACACCTACTGTATGCTGGGCGCACGATATCCATCTGACAGCTAGGCATCCCCTTGGCATACACACAACTCAGAATAGGTCACAACTCTGGCTACATGCCTTCAAAACTCCCATCATATGATTCTCCTTATGCCTCTGCCCAATTGCTGCCTAGTTAATTTTATGAAACTCCCATGTCACATATGCGTAGTCTTCTAAAATCTGCAGGAGCAAATTGGACCACCAAGAAACCGGTAAAGCTCCCGCTGAGCCGGTCCCATCCTCCCCTCTACTGGACGAGCTTACCCTGACTGCTGGGCTGGCTCACAATGCTTGCCAACCTGGGCCGGTGGTCGTGTTTTCAGGATTTTTGTTCTACTGTGAAATGCAAACTGGAAGCTGTCATCTGTTCCAAGTGCCATTAGCCGGGATTCCCGATTTCAGTGAGATTCAAGAGGGCTGGACAGCATATACCACTGGCCAAGTTTTGGAGGTGGAGAACCTCTGCCTTAGGGGAGCTGTGTCATTACAGAGCAGCTTCCTGGTTCCTGGAGGTGCCAATTGTCATCATCTGAGAGAAGGAGCCAACGTTGTAGGAGAGAGTCTCTGCTTGGCCGCAGAAGTGAAAAAGCCCTCACCGGCCCCAGGCACATACACTAACCACTCAACACCACCTGGCCCAGGGAGATACAAACCCAACCCTACCCCTTGGCCCCAGGGACATATACTACTCACCCTACCACTTCTACTCCAGGGACATACACCCCTCTCTATAACCTCTTGTCCCAGGGGCATACAGACCCAGACTACCCCTTCAAGACCCCCTATCCTCTGTAACATACACTACCACCCTACCCTCCTGCGACAGGGACATACTCTGCCCACCCTAACTCCCCGCCCCCTCTTAGGTAACAATATCTTCATCTTTTTTTCCTGTGAGGGCCAATGTGTTTATTTTTTTCCTGTAGATGCCAATGTATTTGTTTTTATTTCTGTGAGGGCCAATGTGTTTTATCCTTTTCCTGCATGGGCCAATGTGTTTGTTTTTAACTTATATGGGCCAATGTGTTTGATTTTTCCTGTAAGGGCCAGTGTGTTTAATTGTTTTTATGTTTTCCTGTGGAAGCAAATACATGTTGGTTCTTTTTTTTACTCTTTAGAGACCAATGTGCTTTTTTCTAGTTGCCAATGTGTTTGTTTTTATTTTCCAGCAGTAGCCAATGTATTTTTTCCAAGTTGAAGGCTAATTTGGTTATTTTTTCCAACCAGGGCCAATGTGCTTTATTTTTTCCTGTAGTGGCCAATGTGTTTGTTTTTTTCCTTTCCTTTTAACCCTTTCATGCATAGAGTCAATACAGCGGTTAGCTAGTTTTAAGTCATTATCTCTTGTAGAAACTCTTTTTTTACATCATTAATGAATGGTGTCCTCATCTTTGTACCTCTACCAAACATAGAAGGTATGCCCCCTAGTGGCACCTTTTAAATGCTATAAAACAATAAGACAAAAATAAAATGACTGAGAAAAGTTCTCCAGCAGCAGGGATTTCTGTAAAATATTTTCCTCAAAGATAGCAGTGTAGGTAAAAAAAATAAAAATTAAAGGAAAGTAACATTTATGGAAAAATATGGTAGATGTTTTGCAATTTATTTTTTTCACAGTTGATGTAAAAGCATATGTCCACTTCAGTGGCTGTCATGCAACACAAAGATACCAACCTAAATATTTTCCTCATATAATAGCCATATATGCCAGCTTTGACACTGATAGCCTTAAATGTATCATTATATACTATCTCAATTTTTTAAATGGTAGATTATGTCGATTTATTGCCATGAGTAGTAACTGTGATGGATGCTTTATTAGTTTTGTTTTTATTTTCTCCAGACATCAAGAGCATCTCGCAACAGGGTTAAGTACAGGGTAGTATAACAAGCACATGGGGGAGTGGATCTCATGGATCAGTGTGCGGCGATGTACCCACACAGATGCAAAAAGAGAATATGGTACATTCGAGTGTTTTTTCACTTTCTTGATGTGATTTGTGTAAATGCATGGCTGCTGTATTGAATGCCTGGATTTAATTACAGAAATCAGTTGGATTTCATAGCATCCATTGCTCTATGGAGCAATGTCAAAGAGGAAGACCTAGTGAGACACCACCTCCGTTGAAGCACAGGTCCATGTCAAAGTCACCCCTTGAAATCAGATTCAGTGTGGGAAATCACTGGCCAAATTTTTACCGATGCAACACATGCTTACAGGTGCCACGATGCAGCTTGTGCATGTAAACCTAAGTCATTTGCATGCAGTATCTTGAGCCTTTGTGTTCAGAGTGTTTCTTTAACTTTCAATAAAAGTGTTAAAATCACTCATGAAAAAGGTTAACTTTCCAGGTATGAAGCAAACTCAGAAGCAATTAAAAGATTTATATTATAAATACTGCAAACATTTTTATAGATGAATATATCCATTAGAAGGTGTACAAAATGTATTGTTTTCAACTTAGAGGATTTTTTTTCTGGAGAAAAATACAGTAAGCAACATGATAATAAAAACAAAAACACTTTTACGGTTAAAATACTGTTCTATGATAATAGAGCAATATTTTTAGGGCTATGGCTGGAAACTTTAATGTTGTGCCCATTGAACTCTATGGTCAAGCGCTAATTGGCTGAGAGCTGTGACAGATGGTTCTCTCAGCCAATTAGCAGTCAGCCCATTGAATTCAATGGGACTGATGCCCGAGGCAAAGCCTCAAGATCCAACAGCGGGGCCTTGAGATTTTGCCTCGATTTGGGATCCAGGGTAAGCAGGGAGATCCGAGCTGGGCTCTGATCACCCTGGAACCCGGAAGTTTGGGTGGGTGAGGGTCTAAGAGAATTTTTTATGTTGTTAAGTGGACATGTGTATAACTTCTTTAGTTTTATAGTTTACAAAAAAACTTTTGTTTTTATAAGCCTAAAGACTAATAGAAAAAAATCATCAATTATCATAATTCATACACAAAAGGGTTAAAGCCCATTTTACAGCAATATTGAAATGTACATTGGTGCATAAAATGGGCTAGTATTATCCCACCTAAGCCTACAAATATGTACTTTACATACAACATTTGACTGAATGTACCACCATTTCCTTTGGAGTGAATGCTATATTAGGCTCAAAGCAGAATAAAGTATTTGAAAACCATTCACACACAAAAGTGGCAACTGAGCCTGAGGATTTATACTTTGCACATAACTGCCCCACAAGCAGCAGCAATTAAAACATTTTAAAATAAACTGTATGTTTTATACTCCAATTACCAATTACAGCATTGGAAATAATAAAATATTTGTTGGTTAAGTTAGACTCCTTGCAATATAATTATGTAGAGTCAACGCTTTCCATCCAATTTATTTGAGCTTATTTCCCACATACAGCACTACTGTACGCTCATTCGCTCTCTGTTTAATTTAAGATGCCACAACAGTGGAATTAAAATTCAATATCTTATCATTTGTATTTGTCAGCCCAGAACCAGCCCGTGTAAATCTTTCTATCAGACCTTTTCATCAATCCTTTATGGCACTTATATTATTTGCTGTAAATAAAAACTAGGGGTTGTCATAAAAAGCTAATAAAATTATATGACTATTAATGCCACCATCATAAAGAATTCCTTGGCGTGTGTTTTATAAGATGTGGGATGTTCAACAACTGTTTGTAGAAATAAATGCTTCATCTGAATAAAATGTAAAAAGCTTTGTCCAAACCTTGGCTAAAACAATCTAAAAAGTAAATCAGTTATTAGTATAATAATAATAATAATAATAATAATAATAATAATAATATTATTATTATTATTATTATTATTATAATAATAATGTGTGTTACACTTCAAATATAAATGTAATCATTATGGAGCTGCAATGAAGGGCCAGGACAAGGGTGGTGCAAGTGAGGGCCTTTGAACAGAGCTGTTCATTGCCCACTTGCCCACCTTACCTATAGTAGGTTGCAGGTCTATATCAGATGCGCTCCAGTATGACAAGCCTACAGACAGGTACTATTACAGGGGCAATTGCATCATGATTGCCAATTAGAAAACGTACAGCTTGTTCTCTTGTGGGTTGGCATAGGTGGTCATTCCGAGTTGTTCGCTCGCTGCTATTTTTAGCAGAATTGCTAATAGGCTAAAATCCGGCAGTTTTGCGCATGCGTATGCACAGCAGGGCGCACGCGCTAAGCAATTTTACACAAAACGATGCTATTTTACTCACGGGCGAATGAAGCTTTTCAATCGCACTGCTGATCGTAGTGTGATTGACAGGAAGTGGGTGTTTCTGGGCGGAAACTGAGCGTTTTCAGGGAGTGTGCTAAAAACCGCAGGCGTGCCAGCAGAAAACGCAGGAGTGGCTGGAAAAACGGAGGAGTGGCTGGCGGATGCTGGGCGTGTTTGTGACGTCAAACCAGGAACCAAACAGACTGAGGTGATCGCAATCTAGGAGTAGGTCTGGAGCTACTCAGAAACTGCTAGGAAATACTTAATAGCAGAATTGCTAATCTTTCGTTAGCAATTCTGCTATGCTAAGATACACTCCCAGAGGGCGGCGGCTTTGTGTTTGCATCTCTGCTAAAAGTAGCTAGCGAGCGAACAACTCGGAATGAGGGCCATAGTGCAGTGATGAGATCTGATGGGTTGGAGGACGAAGAGGAAAAGAAGACAGCTCAATGTCTGTCACTAGGGAAGAAAATTGGATAAGGGGACTGAGAGGAGAAAAGAGAAAAAACTGGTGAGTGAAAAGATTACGTGGTATTGGGTGTCACATAGAAGATCTACAATATCCAGGTCAACAGTCATTATCATATGATCGACATGTATTAAGGCAACATTGACAAATGGTCAACCTATGAAAGGTCAATACTGCAAAAAGTTTGCCATGGAAAAAAGGTCGACAGGGTCAAAAGGTCGACATGGCAATAGTTGACAAAAATGGTCAAAAAACTTTTTTGCATTTTTGCTAGTGTGGATAGTTTTTCCATCTGATGCCAGCTGCGATTCCTGCAATTAAAAACATGGCACCCACTGCAACTGTATTCTCATTATTTTGGGTAGCTCAGGGTTGTCCGCAACTGTCGATGGTGCTCAGTTTCTGTGTATGCATCACAGTTTCTATGACTACATAAGCAATTTAGCAATTGCAGCGGTGAGCATCTTTTCCTTTCTGGGTGCTTTTCACATGCAATTTTCACAGAAGCAGGATTGAGAAAATAGCTATTTCTACTGTCATCCAGAGGACCTCAGTTTTTTCTTTAATACTTTGTATTAAGGTAGTATTTATGCTTTTTTTCTCAAATACATTGCTACCCCTTCTCCAGTTGTCCTCATTACATCCTTCCTAAATAAACTATATCCTGAGATAGCTATGTCCAAGTCATGATTTTCATTGCTCTATGACTCTGTCACAGCCAAAATATCAAGATCATTGCATTTATTTCTGGGATTTCATTTCCTAAGCACCTAGCATTTGCAAACACAACTCTAAGAGTTTTGTTTGTGCTCCTCCTATTCCTAGTTATGTTCATCTATCTGCCTATGATTACATATGATTATCATTACACCACTTCTTTAGCCACACATTAAAGTTTCTGATGTGATGATTTCTGTCTTCACCTCTGTGTACTGGCGGGTCTGAGACTCCAGGTCGACAACAAAAAGGTCGACACACCTTAGGTCGACGCCAATTGGTCGACACACCTTAGGTCGCCATGGACAAAAGGTCGACAGGAACAAGGTCGACATGGAAAAAGGTCGACATGAGTTTTTAATGTTTTTTTGGTGTCGTTTTCATCATAGAGTGACCGGGAACCCCAATTAGTGCACCGCGTCCCCTCGCATGGCTCGCTTCGCTCACCATGCTTCGGGCATGGTGCCTACGCTCCACTACCGCTTCGCTCGGCACAGATTACCATTCCAATCGTAGTCCATGTGGATCATTAAGTATGAAAAAGGTTCCAAAAAAGAAAAAAATCATGAAAAACTCATGTCGACCTTTTTCCCTGTTGACCTTGTTCATGTCGACCTTTTGTTCATGTCGACATTTTGTCCATGTCGACCTAAGTGTGTCGACTAATTGGCGGCGACCTAAGGTGTGTCAACCTTTTTGTTGTCGACCTGGAGTCCGGATACCATACTGGCAATACTTCTGAATATGTTACATTGGTTGCCACCTGCTTTAGAGTAGTCCCTAACTTCCTGAATTCTTCTTTTATGGCCTTCAGCATTAGCCAGGTCATTTGTCCCTAGGTGGACAATGACATTCAACGGCCCATCTTTTCTTGCTGCCTTCACAGTCTTTAGCATGTGCTCTTTATTCCTTGGAACGGGTGTTGTATGATATGCCGGTGGCCAGATTCCCGGCGGACAGCATACCGGTGCCGGGATCCCGACTGCCGGCTTACCCCCTTGCGGATTCACTGTGCTCACCACACTATGGGTACAGTGGTGCGCTACGTGCGCCATGCTATTTATTCTCCCTCCAGGGGGGTTGTGGACCACCAAGAGGGAGAATAGTTGTAGGTATGCCGGATGTCGGGATTCCGGCACCGGTATACTGAGCACTGGGATCCCAACAGCCGACATACTGAATACCACCCCTTGGAACTGTAGTTCCAGGAAAAGCACCTTATTTATTTCTCTACTTCAGTGGCTTTTCCAAGATGTACTCCTCTAATAATGCAATCTCCTAAGAGAAGTGCATTTTAATGTGTTCTGCAAAGGCTATAATATCACCTTCGTTAGTCCTCTTTCCTAAAGGGATTTTTGACCTTGCTGGTGGGGTCCTTTGAATAAGATCAGGGTCTGTGACGTTTCACAGATCTTCAAGGAATTAGGGTAGTGGATTAATATGTCATTTTAAAACTAGTAAGAAGAGTTAGTATGCTTGGCTTTTATGTACAGTACCTTAATTGTAAACCATTGCAATTGTACACGCTTACAGTGTATATAGAAATTTTATTGGAACATAGTTAAGTGTCATCATCTTTCCTTGTTTGAATATAAGATCAACTAACTACTTGTGAAAATGTCCTCATAATTTCTTTCCCGTTTCCCATCATTTTGAGAAACCATTATCTGTTTCTTGATATAAGTAGCTATAACATACATCTGGCTGCTGCTTTGTCTGACAATAGTTCATAGAAAAAAAAAGTCAAATAAATGCACATATTTACTTGTGGCATTTCCATGTGATAGAATATTTATTTGAGATACACAAACATCTCATAAACTGACCTTTAACGTCTACAATTACATTGAAGAGCAACATTAACAGCAGCAGGAATCTGGAACAATGGTGGAAAAAGCAGACACCAAGAACTTCAAGAAGCCATATACTGTATGTGATAATTAAATGAAGCAGATAAACAAAATAGACAAAAAGAATGTTGCTGATATTATGTATAGGAGGACAACATATACATAGGAACGGGTTGGGTTCATGTGACCAGCTGTTAGATGGACGACGAGGGGAAGGGGGCAAGGGGGAGCACAATGACAGCCGGTCGCATAACCGCATCCCCATAGGATCATATCCAATCAGGTGCGAATGTTACCGTGAAGGGAAAGCACCAAGTTTAATGCCCATTTCAATTCAATTATTTAGCATTTTCCCCACATGGAAAAACATCTGATAGCTTGTAGGAACCCACTGATTCCTCATAAAATTCATAATGTAATGGGTTTCCTTGTGCGTTAATTACCAGAGGTGCATTTTTATGCTGACTTACAGCAAGTTCACCCTCTGGTAATTAATGTGTAGGGCATCAGCCACTGACTAATTAGATATGCCCCATAGCATTCCCCTTCTGTGCCAGAATTTTGGCTACTGTGCCTGTAGGGCGGATCATCCGATTCTGCACCCCCCCCCCCTAAAGTTTGAATCCATGACAATCTCCATCCATAAAAGGATGGAGGTTTGGTCTCACAAATGGAACTCTGGCTAGAGTGCGCAAAAGGTGCAGCACCTGATAAAGAAGACAGTTGTACTCGTTTATGGAAAATGTGAAGTGGTGTGATTTGTACACATTAAGAGCTATGTACAGATACATACCTCATTGAGACATACATACAACTCGGATTTAGACCCAAAGTCAATAGTATAATTTTAATTTACTTCAGATATTGCCCCAATTCAGATAATATATTATACAACATACAGGAAATCCAAAACTACCTTCCTCTGCAGAAATAAATGCAAATTATAGAGATTACTAATTTACCTCCCACACAATGATAAGAATACAGCACTTCTTTGTGTTGCGGATGGCTGTAATTATTATAATGAAGCAATTAGAGAAAAGTATACAGAGGAGAAAGATACGAGGAATAATTATATCACAGAGGTAAAGGAGATGACTATTTAACGCAAGTCTGCATTTGTACTGAGAACCTTTCAGACACAAAGGAATTAAGAATATGTCATGTCACCTAATGCAACCGGGGCATGTATTTCACAGAGTGATGGAATGCCTACTGCCAGAGTAAAAGTCAGCTAATCATAATTATTCTAAGACTAAAGAGTATAATTTGCATAAATATTGTTTGTAAAAACCAATTAGCAATAAACTGACATGCATAAACAGCAGTAATAAAGGCATACACATAACACAATTCCAATGTCCATATGCACAAAAGATACAATGAATTCTGTGCTAACACAAGGTATATTTTCACTTATTATTATTATTATTATTTGTAATGTATTATTATTATTATTATTATTATTATTATTGCTATTATTAGTATTTTTATAATGTAACACATGAAATTGATTGTAATTAAGTAATTAAGATATTCCACTTAGTCTTGATTGACTACTCAGGGGTGTCATTGCAATTTGTTTTTACTGTGAGGCACATACATTTCTATAAGGAAGGACACTCTCCCTTTCCCTGACTTCTCTCCACTACAGTACATTTCCAGGTTGGTTGTCTGGATCTGTTTTATACATAAGAGTTCATTGCCCCATTTGAAGTTTGGGACTCTACACATTTAGCCTGTATGCAGTGTCCTGTAGTGGTTCTGTGTGTCCAGTTCTGGAGACCATATCTCCAGAAGGATATAAATACATTAGAGAGTGTACAAAGAAGGGCAACTAAAATGGTACATGGCCTACATCACAAAACTTACCCGGAAAGGCTAAAAGATCTTAACATGTATAGTTTGGAGGAGAGAAGGGAAAGGGGAGACATGATAGAAACTTTCAAATATATCAAGGGTCTTAGCAAAGTTCAGGAGGGAAACATTCTTCAAAGGAAGAGAAGTATTAGAACTCGAGGACATACACTGAGAATATAGGGGGGAGGTTCAGGGGAAATTTAAGGAAAAATTACTTCACAGAAAGGGTAGTGGATAAGTGGAATAGCCTCCCATCAGAGGTGGTAGAGGCTAAGACTGTAGAGCAATTTAAACATGCTTGGGATAGGCATATGAATATCCTTACAAAGAATTAAAGTTGAAAAAGGGTTGAGATTGCCTAAAGGATAAAAAAAGGGGCAGACTAGATGGGCCAAGTGGTTCTTATCTGCCGTCAAGTTCTATGTTTCTATGTTCTGATCACAGAGCTGACTAACATCCCTGGTGGCCACAGACATCACTCTGTTCACTTCTGAGATGACACAAATGGTAACTACATGGCAATGGAACGTTGAGGTGCCATAAATGGTGGAGTCCTATGCAGATGCTGCTTCTGTTGCCCAGATGGTGATGCCCGACATAATGTGTGTAATAATAATCTATATTTCGTAAGTTACCACTGCCCCATGTGTGACATTACATGTTTTATCTGCTGGATTGCATTATGCCTCAAGTGTCACATTTTGTTTGGATCAAGTAGTGATGAGCGGGTTCGGTTTTACTCGGTTCTCAAAACGGCATCTTATTGGCTATCCAAAACACGTAACATCCGTGAGCCAATAAGATGCCGTTTTGAGAACCGAGTAGAACTGAGTAAAACCGAACCCGCTTATCACTAGGATCAAGTATACCAAAAATCAGATCAGCAGATAGCAACGTAAGGCAATAGAAGGGAGGCAGACGTCTCCGAGGTTCCTCTGTTACACAATTCATCAACTAGGAATCCTATTGTAAATGGAAAATTTTAAACAATTCTATTTCAGAAAAAAGAGGAAAAGTATTCCAATTTGGGGCACGCATAAGACACATTTACTGAGTACAATTAAGGGCCTAATTCAGACCTGATTGTAGATGTGCGAAAAAACGATCAAAATCTTTGACATGTGGGGCTGCATAATGAAGGCAGATGGCTACTCGCCATGTTTTTGGTCGCAGCGGCTGCATGTGATGTCACGCAGCCGCTGCGCGACCCATCCCAGCAATGGTTCAGACACGCCTCTGTGGTCCGGACTGCCCCCCCAACGCAGCCGAAATGCCGTCCCAACATTACCGACATGCCCCCAACCGCCCTGCGAACACCTCTGCTGTCAATCAGGCAGAGGCGATCACACAAGTGAGATGCTATTGCATCTTACTAGGGTGGTCATTCCGAGTTGATCGCTAGCAGTTTTCGTTCGCAGAGCAGCGATCTTGCAAAAAAAGGCACTTCTGCGCATGCGTATGCGGCGCAATACGCACGCGCGTCGTACTATAACAACGAACGATGTAGTTTCACACAAGGTCTAGCGAAGCTTTTTAGTCGCACTGCTGGCCGCAGAGTGATTGACAGGAAGTGGGCGTTTCTGGGTTTCAACTGACCGTTTTCAGGGAGTGTTCGAAAAAAACGCAGGCGTGGCAGTAAAAACGTAGGCGTGGCTGGGTGAATGCAGGACGTGTTCGTGACGTCAAAACAGGAACTGAACAGTCTGAAGTGATCGCAAGCGCTGAGTAGGTCTGAAGCTGCTCTGAAACTGCACAAAATAATTTTGTAGCCGCTCTGCGATCCTTTTGTTCGCACTTCTGCTAAGCTAAGATACACTCCCAGAGGGCGGCGGCATAGAGTTTGCACGGCTGCTAAAAACTGCTAGCGAGCGAACAACTCGGCATGACCACCTATGTGCACACACGCAGTGCGGCTTCTGCGCGTGTGCACACTCCACTGACCTTCAGCCTGCGAACACTGCCGCTACAGCGTCCAGGTCTGAATTAAGCCCTAAATGTGTTGATACAGTAGATCTCCCAAAGAAAGTTACAATTTAGCCTTTATTAATATCTGTTTAAAATACTTATATTAAAGGTTTGCAAATTATTTTTGAAAGGTTCTGTGCTGCAGTATAGACTGAATGTAACAGGTGCTGCTGCTTGGATCATTTACATCACAATAATTTAATATGTTTTATTGCTTATTTTCTTTTTCATAGGTTTTAAATATTTACGAGGGGTGTGCAATACATTTCCAGATGTGCAGTGCATAGATAGAATAGACACAATCTGACTGTCTGGTTGTGAACTGTAATCTCTGACTAAAGTTTTTGTGAAATGTCAAGGCACAGAACAGTATATAAGCAACACTGTATACCAAAGAATTTAGCATGGTCACTTCCTTCACAAACTCGTAGAGCTCAACAGAGGCCACTGGAGAGTCATGATCTTCTACCACTACAAGAGTGGTCTACTACAGCAGGAGAGTTTCGTCAAAATGCGAGTTGCTTAAGGGGAGGAAGCACTGTCCCAAACCACTGTGTTTGAGTGGTTTGCAGATTTTTGGTGCGGGAGACAGTCCTTAGAAGATGAGGAGTGCTGTGGCCGACCTCTGTTCTCCATCACCAAGGACAATGTTTCTGCCATGTGGGCTATAGATGAGATGGACACCAGGGTGGTTGTGGCCCACTTAGAGAAGGAGAAGGGCATCTCATCAGGACCCATCTGCTTAATACTCCATGAAAGCTTGGACTGCGCGAGGTTTCTGAATGCTGGGTACCTCGTCAGTTGAAACGAGAGCAGAAGGAGGCTCAGGTGGCTTGGTGCTGCAACATGTGACCAGGTTTGGTGATTGTCACTCAAACGCTGGGAGATTATCAGTCTCAATGAATCCTGGATCTACAGTTTTGACACTGAAACCAAACAACTGTCGGCCCAGTGCACCCCAATTGGAGGTGATAACTCACAGATTTTCCAATGTGAATGCGGAGTGGCCAAGCAGATGATTGGTTGTTTTAGTGGCCAAGACTGATCATGAATCTACCATACCACTTGTGCAACAGTGCACCATCACTGGGTATTGGTATAAGTGCTGGAAGACATATTCAGGCACCATCCATGAACTTGCACTCATGGTGCCCTTCACCATCACGACAATGCACCTGCCCAAAAGTCTAGGTAAGTGGTGGATCTTCTGGCCCATGAACGCATGCAGGAGCTTGGTCATCCGCCATGCAGTCCAGACCTGGCCCTGTGCAACATCTTAATGTTTGCACAAATCAAACGCAGTTGCATGGGAGTAATTTTGAGTTACTGGTAGCTGCAGTGGAGACTTTCATCCAGCATGTAGAAGACATACCTGCTTTGGACTGGTCCAGATGCTTCACCAAGCGGTTTGAGCACATTCTTTTCTGGCAAATACTTTGAAAAAATGTAATGTTCAATTCATTTTTAAATATAATTATTTTGTGTTTCCGGAAACTTATTGCACACCCCTCATATTTATTGCAAGCTATATTAAATTTCACAAAACAAAGAACCCCAAAAAGTTCCTATAGTGCAAGGGATCAATTATAACCGCTACAAACTTTAAACTTTTTTTATTTATATTTAAAAACCTTTAGCTCTTCTAAGATCCTCTTTAAAAAAGTGAAATATAAAAATGCAAATAATGGAAGTGTATCAAAAACTAAAAAGTAACTTAAAACCTATTTATCTGCTGCCAACAGTCTTAAACATATTATTATACTTTAAATGTAATCATTGTTCTTATTCAACTCCTGTATGTTAATATTAAATTACTTATCAGATAGTGCTGATGTACTATAACCAGGGCTCAAAGTGGTCCTGGTGAGGTGGCGGAACTCATGGAGGAGAACCATGGAGGCACCAGGATCTGAGGAAGGAGTAGGTGGCTGAAGCTCATCAGTAACACTAGTGCCGCCTGCATCATCGATTGACGCAGATGGTGGGGTGGGCTTTTCTGTTGGAATTACTGTGAAGGGCAATGGAGATGGTGGAACTAGTTCCCCCTACCATTACAGGTGGTGGAACTCAGTTCCACCTCGTTTTCCCCCCACTTTAACCCATGACTATAACTAATATTAGGAATTTGATTCTAAGTCTATTAAACATCTGAAGCAGCTACTTTCAGGAGTATAAAATTTCCCTAGTGCTAATCACCAACAATGGGCCTGATTCATGATTGTAAGTAAAGCAAAAAAAAAAAAAAAAAGCAACTAACTTTGTGTCTTGAACTAACCATGTCACAATGCAAGGGGAGCAAATACATGTATCTGTTTTCTGTGGTGGGTAAATACTGGCTGCTTTTGCAGGAAACCCAAAAATGTTAGGCATCTTTATTTTTACACTTTCAGTTTGGACACACCCCACCTAAATCTAAATCTTTCTGCATATGTTACATCTGCCCCACCTGAAGCACCACATGGTTTTGCCCAGGTGCACTGCACAGTTACTTGTTTGTTTGTTTTTTGCTGTACTTCCAAGTCAGAATCAGGCTCTTTTGTTTCTTATAGATTACATTCCAAAATAAAAGTAATACGTTGTTCTAAAATATCAAATTCAAATAAACCTCCTTAATTATCTCCTAAAATATATTTTTTAAACAATATTATATGTATCATATACTCATTTCCCTTTATATTACTTGGATCATATTTAGTGTTTTGAAAGTTGTCTAGCTTAAACTTTATCAAGGCCCTGTGTGGGAATCATTTTTTGATTGCTGTTGTATAAGCTATATCTAATACAATGTATTATTTGTACAGCACTCTGTATTACTAAATAAGATGTAGCACATATATTTTCTCTATATAAAAGATGATTTTTCACTTGTTTTGGTTAGTTGTAAAAATTTAAGCCATTTACCCAGGGGCATTGGGGGTCATTCTGACCCGATCGCATGCTGCCGTTCATCGCAGCGCATCGATCAGGTCAGAAGTGCGCATGCGCCGGCACCACAGTGCGCCATCGCATGCAGCCGCTGTGTTCATCACAACGATGAGTAACTCCTGTTCAGCACACAGGAGCTGCGCTGGCCGGGAGCTACTCTTCAAGTACAAAAGCATCGCTGCTGTGCGATGCTTTTGTATTTGTGCGGTGGGGCCGGGCCTGACATTTGGGGTGGATTAGCCCTGTGCTGGGCGTCCCCCCACATGTCAGTGTGGATGATTGTAGCTGTTCTAAATTTAGCACAGCTACGATCAGGTCAGAATCACCCCCTCTAAGACAAAACCATCATTGCCGTCCCTCGCCGCCTACTGCAGCGCTACTAATTGCATATGTACTAACCTATGCGATTAGTATCGCAATGCGGTATAGGAGGGCCCCGCAATGATGTCTGCAGGGGTCGGCGGGGGTCAGCGGGAGTCTCCATCACCTGCCAGAGCCGGGAGGTGACATGTGCAGGGAGTCCCCGGGCTCCTCCTCCTCCCCCCTGCAGCCGGAAGGAGACAAGGCTGTGCTGCAGGGGAGAAGAAAGAGGGGGGCCGCACCAGTAGCAGCTCACAGTCACACAGGAATGCCGGGGGGGAGGGGGTCGTTGTGAGCGGCGCGGGGCGGTGGCAGGAGCGGCGGCGGAAAGAAGCCCATAGGTTTTTATAGGGTATCGCCATAAAAAGATGGCAATACCCTATGGGGCGAAAACGCGGCGGTCGGGGGTTAGTACATATGAAAATGTGGTAAAACAGGGGTTTTACCGCATTTTCCCTTTAGTATTTCCCCCCCTAAAACTTTCTCCATGTCAGGGAGAGTGCTGTTCTTGCATCCTTATCTCATTTTCGGAAAGCTTCAGTTTAAAGTCTGATGCAAAAGTCTGAAGTAGAACGTTACATAATGAGATGTCAGGGTGACATCTAAATGTCTTCTCCAACTCTTCTAGTGATACACAAGTACCTGTTTTGTACACCTTTCTTGAACCTGGAAATTTGGTGCATTTATTATGTGTTCAAATGTATTTAAAAAAGCAAATTTATGTGATAGGAATTTTTTTGGTTTAAAAAAAAAAAAAATAGGCAACCTTGCCGATTGCCTAATGAACCTGCAAAGTGTCCGTTTTAAAATATGAAACATGAAGGCAAAATAAATTGTTCAGTGTTGAACTGACTCTCCCTTGCAGCTCTGTTACCAAATAAATATTTGTTCCGATATAAATGGCCGACCATGTTATGGTCGACAGTCATTAGGTCGACCACTATTGGTCGACATTGGCATGGTCAACATGAACAAATGGTCAACACATGAAAGGTCGACACATGAAAAGGTCGACGTGAGTTTTTTTTACTTTTTTTGGTGTCGTTTTCTGCGTAAAGTGACGGGGAACCCCAATTAGTGCACTGCGTCCCCTCGTATGGCTCGCTTCACTCGCCATGCTTCGGGAAAGGTGCCTCGCTCTGCTACCGCTGCGCTCGGCACAGATTACCGTTCCCAATCGTAGTCCACATGGATCGTAAAGTATGGAAAAGTTCCCCAAAAGGAAAAAAATATGAAAAACTCATGTCGACCTTTTCATGTGTCGACCTTTCATGTGTCCATGTTGACCATGTCAGTGTCAACCAATAGTGGTCGACCTAATGACTGTCGACCATAACTTGGTCGACCATCCAAACGGATACCATAAATATTACCGGCCACACTCCATTATAAAATGCTAAAGTTTTGACCACATTATTCAGAATGGGAATTGACACAGTTAAAAATATTGACTTAGTTGCTGTGACACTTACAGTATGGCTCAGTCCCGGTGTATGAATTCCCCAATCTCCACTGCACATTTCAATAAATCAAGTCAGCCTGTCAGTCAGTGTTTGCCTGTTTAGTTAGTAAAGCTCTTTCCTCCTAACAAAACAACCTGCTGCAGACTAGTATAAGAAGACAATGGGCAAATTTAGTGAATCAGAAACACTCAAGTTATTTCATGTATAATATTATGCTTGATAATCTATAATTTCAAATAAATTGTTCCGGTTCTCGGTTGACTGCTCTTGTTGTGTCTGGCCTGGTTGTGCATTATGTGGCTGTTTGGACTGCTTATACGTGACATGTACAGCTGTTTCAGTAATTTAACCAGCATTAGTTCTACAGACTAGCTCTGATTTGATCATTTTCTTATTCTGTTTTGAGAATCTTTCCTAATACAGTACACAGAATGGGTAATGGCTGATTGCTCTGATTACTTTTGTGTCTAAATGACTGTCCAATAAAAACCGATATGGATGTTAAAGAAAAAAAGATATAGTAAAAAAAACCAAAACAATATATAGGAAAAGAAAGGCAGAGAAATAGGAAAACCAGAAATAGGAAAAGTGAAAAATGAGGGAGAGCGAAAGAGAGAGAGAGAGAGAAGGAGTGAGAGAGAGAGAGAGATAGAAAAGAGAATGCGAAACCAGAGAGAAAAGGCATTCATACTGTATCTGTATATATATATATATATATATATATATACACAACCATATATATACACAACCTTTATTAATAACTAGCTGAATACCTGTGCTTCAATACGGAATTTCCAGTATTTCCGTGTGTATAACTTTCATTTTGAAGGACTTCCTAGTAAACTAAGACCACCCATCCCCAAGCAACTGGCAGCACCCGGTGGGAGCAGTCCAGAGACGGAGGGGACGCCCACTGTTGGGAACCGCCCGGGATCACTCCCTCCCCAAGCCGGACACAACAGCCAGCACCGGGTACACCGGCAGGGAGACATGTGCATTACCCAGAAGCGGTGCCGCCATGACCCTTGGTGTCAGTGGCCTGTACCATGACAGTAGTAGTTATAGCGGCAGCGGCTGTGCCGGGGGGTGGTCACAGGGAGCAGGGACCCTGATGCGATTTATTATCGCTGCCGCTGAGTAGCTGGGGATGGAGCCGCATCGCGCTGTTGCAGATCAGTTGGTGGAAAGGACTGGGTGGATCTGTGTGAGTCTGTTGATGTGGGTAAGTGTGGAAGCAGCAGTAGCAGGGCTGTCCCATCCCCCACCCCCAAGCCCTGCACACACTGCCGACTGCTCTCATTGTGCCATCACCTGAGCCGGGTGTAGTCTATGCGTGACCTGTACCCTGTGTAATGGCCCTCTGGGCTATATACTTGTCAGTTTGATGCTTATAGCGCAGGCATAATTCGACACTAATGTCGGTAATTTTGGACATTTTATTTTTCACTGCCCATGCTGATGAGGGCTGAACTTGGACTTAAACGACATCGGAAGTGTCACTATTCATCACTGCGACCCCGAAAACTATGGATATTTACATGTCACCCCCTTCCCACCCCCACCCCTAGGGGTGTCTTACCTTCCCCACCCAGTTTTTTCCCCAGATAATAAGTAATATGTGTACCAAATTTGATGTAAATTGCTCCAGCCATTCCAGAGTTATGCTGGAACATATATACATACACACATACATCCATTTTTATATATATATAGATAAAAATAATGTAAACAGAATTGCATTGGGAGAATTGCTTTATTACATCAATAACACATTTTTTTTAAATGCCTCTGTTCTTGTAAAAATGTCTGATGATGTGACTATTTAATCAAAACTACAGTTGCATGCCCCTATGTGCATGTGTGGGTTCGGAATGATTTACCGCAGCCCGTGATGCCAAATGTTATTATCCTGACATCGGCATCCTTAGCGGTAGAATGCCAGCAGGGGGCCGAGTGCAATGAAGCCCCCCTGCAAGCTCGCTGCGCTCACCACAGGTTCTATTCTCCTTCTATGGGTGTCATGGACACCCATAGAGGAGGAATCACTTACCTAGCCGGTATAACGGCGGCGGTATGGTGCCCACATCGAGATCATGACGAGCAGTATGCGCGTTGGTATATGTGTATGTTTGTGTTTTCACAGATACCATATTAGAAAGATGTTATATGAAAGTTTAAAAAAAGCATCTGCAAAAATGAAAAATATATTGCTGAATGTCTTAAACTTTTAAGTAAAAGAATCTGACTCTGACTTATCCTTGTCTTTGCATGCACTAAGCATATTTCTTGAAATGTAAATTAAGACAAAGGGGCCTATTTATCACCATCCGCATCCAGGATGTGGATGACAGGTGATAAAATCACCCAAACTCACACTGTGATAATTGATTACATCACAGGGATGTATCAATTATCGCATGCAGGGACAGAGCTTGTGGTCAAGCGCTGTCCCTGCGATGATACTCCGCAGCATCATCGGGGTATTTTTTGGAAAAAATACCCCGATGTCCTGCTGCGCATGCGCCGCCCCCACCGACATCGCTGCTACTGCCGCCACCCGGTCGACCCCCCCTTTGCGACTATCCCCGCGCGCCATGGACCCCCCCAAGAAGATCAATATGCTGAACAGTCCAGGGAGCCGGTCCGCGCTGCTTCTGCTGGGCTGCCCGGCACCGGATCCTGTACGCTGCAGTGACCCCCCATGCTGTAAAGTGCACTGCTGCTTTGCAACGTCAGTTTACTGCACCGGGGTCACATGGCAGCACATGGGGGACCCAGCGCCCGGCAGCACTCACCAGAGCAATGGACACCGGCTCCCTGGACAGGTGAGTATGGTTTTTGTTTTACTTTTTTTTTTACTTTTTACACTGTGATCAGCTTGTGTGTCCATCGGACACACATAACTGATCACTCTGCCGGGTCCCCGCCCAGCTTTCTCTGACAGGGGCAGAGAAAGCTGGGCAAGTGCCACATTATCGCAGGGCGCAGTGCGGTATTTTTTCACTTTTTTGTGTGGAAATTTGGCCACATCACATTTCCCATTATAAGTATGGGGAATGCGATGTGGGTTACTAAAAAAAAGTGAATTAAAGGGTTTGGAGCAGTTTTTCGTGAAAACTGCTCTAAATACCCTTTAATACATTCAGGTGATACTAAAATAGTGTGAAAAGGGTGTGAAAACACCCTTTTTCACATTATTTTAGTAAAAATAATGTTAATAAATAGACCCCAAAATGAGTACGGATGGAGCAATTGTCGAGTCTTTTACATTCCTTTATACTAGGGGTGGGCAACAGGCGGCCCGCGGACCGATCCTGCCTGGCCCGCTTTGCCCCACCAGAGTGCAATGACAAGCGGCCGACATGCCGCTTGTCATTGCACTGCTCTCAGACGCGGCGCCGCTGAGGAAATCCCGGTCACGTCACAGGGTCAGCTGACCGGGATTTCCTCTGTTATCATGCGCTGGGCGGCACGGGGGCGGGCACTGCAGTGAGCAGGAGCGGCGGCCGAGAAGCGGCGGCCAGTGAGGAGAGGAAGCGGCGGCCAGTGAGGAGAAGCGGCGGGCAGCGAGCGGGAGCAGTAGAGGCCACATCAGCAGTGACTCCGGACGGCAGCAGCGCGGATCATCGGACAGCGGGGATCGTCTGCCACTGTGACAAACAGGTAAACCCCCTGTCCAGCCAGCCCCTGGATCACTGCTTAAGCTGCCATATAGGTTTAGGGGTGGGGAGGGAGGGGAGTTAAAAACTGCAATATGGGTTTAGGGGAGGGGGGGGGGAAAGGGGGGTAGGGACTGTCTGCCGTAATGTGTAAAAACGGGGGTGCTGTCTGCAGTAATGTGTAAAAACGGGGGCGCTGTCTGCCGTAATGTATAAAAACGGGGGCGCTGTCTGCCGTAATGTGTAAAAAGGGGACGCTGTCTGCCGTAATGTGTAAAAACGAGGGCGCTGTCTGTCGTAATGTATAAAATGGGGGCGCTGTCTGCCGTAATGTGTAAAAAGGGGATGCTGTCTGCCGTAATGTGTAAAAACGGGGGCGCTGTCTGCCGTAATGTGTAAAAAGGGGGGAGCTGTCTGCCGTAATGTGTAAAAACGGGGGCGCTGTCTGCCGTAGTGAGTAAAAATGGGGGCGCTGTCTGCTGTAATGTGTAAAAAGGGGACGCTGTCTGTCGTAATGTGTAAAAAGGGGGACGCTGTCTGCCGTAATGTGTAAAAAGGGCACGCTGTCTGCCGTAATGTGTAAAAAGGGATCTCTTTTTGAGTATTTTGTGTGTGGCCCTCGAATATTCGCTGGAAGTGTTAAGCGGCCCCCCAGCTGAAATAATTGCCCACCCCTGCTTTATACTGTACTGACCACTGCTGCTGTCCATGGTGCTGCTATCCAGCAGCTGACCAGTGCTGCTATCTAGCAGCTGACCAGTGCTGATGTCCATGGTGCTGATATCTAGTAGCAGACCAGTGCTGCTGTCCATGGCGCTGATATAAAAGCAGCTGATCAGTGCTGCTGTCCATGGTGCTGCTATCCAGCAGCTGACCAGTGCTGCTATCTAGCAGCTGACCAGTGCTGATGTCCATGGTGCTGATATCTAGTAGCAGACCAGTGCTGCTGTCCATGGCGCTGATATAAAAGCAGCTGATCAGTGCTGCTGTCCATGGTGCTGCTATCCAGCAGCTGACCAGTGCTGCTATCTAGCAGCTGACCAGTGCAGCTGTCCATGGTGCTGATATCTAGTAGCAGTAGCAGACCAGTGCTGCTGTCCATGGCGCTGATATAAAAGCAGCTAATCAGTGCTGCTGTCCATGGTGCTGATATCCAGCAGCTGAACTTCACTAACCCACAGCCCGTGCATCTCACACGTCCTGTCCCCTGTATCTTCCCAATATCACTACCACAGCCCCATTGCTGTTTCCCCGGAGCTGGTTGGGGCAACGGGATGTGCTGGGAAGGGCAGGAGGGTCATAGATGCATTGCAACTGTCGTAAGCAGCAGCAGCAGCAGCAGCAGCATCTCTCCAGGCTGGGGCACCTGTACATATTTGCGCAGCCTCCATGCGCGCCCCTCCCCGGCTGCCGAACATGGCGATCAGCAATCTCCTCTTTGCACAATGCACCCTGTATTTCCTGGCCTTCCTCTTCAGCTTCATCGCCGTGGTGCCCCTGTCCGAAAACAGCGCTGACTTCCATGGGAGGTGCCTCCTGTTCACCGAGGGCGTGTGGCTGAGCGGGAACATCACGCTGGAGAGGGAGCACTTCACGGTGGAGGAGTGGGGGCCGGAGTCCGCCTGCAGGTTCAGCGTGCTCACCGGGGTGCTGTCCTTGTTAGCCTCGGCAGTGCAGGCCTGGCGATCTGTATTCCTCCTGTGCAAGGGCTATGAGGAGTGAGTACCACACACTGGGCAGGGGGGGAGAGGGACTGCAGCTGCTGGGTCTAATGTGCAGTATATTAACACTCAGTAGACTGTGACTTGTCCAGCCGTGACACATTGTAAATGACAATAGCACTTAGAGATTCATCTACAGCATGCTGATCAATATAATCCAAATATATTTAACTATACAAATGTCTCCATTATGCAGAACAGTGTAAGTGTTCAGTCTGAGTCTGCCATATCCAAAATGCTTGGGACAGAAGTATTTTGGATATCAGATTTTTACATATATTGGAATATTTGCATACCGTAATGAGATATATGAGATATAAAATATTGTTCCTAGGGGCGGTCTGACCTCTAAATTTGCCCATGAGACTGTGCATTTAAAGATCTGTGCCCTGATTTATGAGTCAGCGCACATTCTTTTCTTCCATGTACGGTACAAGGAGTTAAATTTCCTAGCTGGGGGTATCAGATACCAATCCTTTTCCCTAATACATTCAAACACCTTCCATCTGCAGTATTGTGGGAAGGCAAATTTTTGTCACATTTTAACCAATGTAGTAAACATGAAAGCACAAAAAAAGTGAATCATAAAACAAATTACTGCTTTGTTCCCACTCTCATGATTAAGATACAAATGAAACTAATTATTAGTATCCAGATTTTTAGTTTGAAAGACGCTCATTTAACATGATTAAAAGCTACAAATGCAAAATAAAAAACCACCCAAAAAAACATCAATATGTATTTAAAAAAACACACGTTAATACATGAAACTCGGAACGATCATTGGTAGTTTGCATGAATCAGCTCTGTGAGCAGCTCCGCTGGGGGTGGGATTCTAATTACCCAGGTGAAGGCTTGTTTTGGGGAAAGGCAAGCTTGTTTGAGGGGGCCAGGCCACCTGTGCAGAAGGAAGATTGCTCCCTCCTTCATGTGCAATTGTGATGCACATAGTTGATAACTCTTTTTTTTATTTTCAAACTACTGTTGCCATGCCCCTATAATTTGTCCATGTCTCCCCATGCACCGGGCCAGACATTGCTCTCAATGGTCCCAAGCACAGCTGTAGAGACAATTCACTCCTGCACAAACAGAAAAACCTGGATACTGAAGCAGTAAAGCATGTGTGTCAGTAGTTAGGGCATCCCAGCTTTGTGGTGTAAGAGGTAATGGGGGTCATTCTGAGTTGATCGCTTGCTGACGTTTTTCACAGCGCCGCGAACAGGTTACTACTGCGCATGAATATGCACTGCAATGCGCACGTGTGCCGTATGGGTACAAAGCGAATCGTTGCTGGGCGATGGATTTAACAAAGAACCCATTCGCACAGCCGATCGCAAGGAGATTGACAGGAAGAGGGCGTTTGTGGGTGTCATCTGACCGTTTTCAGGGAGTGTTTGGAAAAACGCAGGCGTATCCAAGCATTTGCAGGGCGGTGTCTGACGTCAATTCTGGGACCAAAAAGACTGAAGTGATCGCAAGGGCTGAGTAAGTCCAGAGCTACTCAGAAACTGCAAAAAACGTTTCCGTCCTGCTCGGCTGCACACGCGTTCGCACACGTGCAAAGCGAAAATACACTATCCCAGCAGTGTGGATATCTCATCTCTGTGATGTCAGCAATTGGGACAGCCCAGCTGTGTAAACAGCAGTAAGGCCATGCATTCAACAAATTTCTTTTCTGACGCTGGCAAGGTGTGAGATGTATAAGTATGAATGGCACTTAAAATAAGATTTTACTTACCGATAAATCTATTTCTCGTAGTCCGTAGTGGATGCTGGGACTCCGTCAGGACCATGGGGATTAGCGGCTCCGCAGGAGACAGGGCACAAAAATAAAGCTTTAGGATCAGGTGGTGTGCACTGGCTCCTCCCCCTATGACCCTCCTCCAAGCCTCAGTTAGGATACTGTGCCCGGACGAGCGTACACAATAAGGAAGGATTTTGAATCCCGGGTAAGACTCATACCAGCCACACCAATCACACCGTATAACCTGTGATCTGAACCCAGTTAACAGTATGACAAAACGTAGGAGCCTCTGAACAGACGGCTCACAACAATAACAACCCGATTTTTTTGTAACAATAACTATGTACAAGTATTGCAGACAATCCGCACTTGGGATGGGCGCCCAGCATCCACTACGGACTACGAGAAATAGATTTATCGGTAAGTAAAATCTTATTTTCTCTGACGTCCTAGTGGATGCTGGGACTCCGTCAGGACCATGGGGATTATACCAAAGCTCCCAAACGGGCGGGAGAGTGCGGATGACTCTGCAGCACCGAATGAGAGAACTCCAGGTCCTCTTTAGCCAGGGTATCAAATTTGTAGAATTTTACAAACGTGTTCTCCCCCGACCACGTAGCTGCTCGGCAGAGTTGTAATGCCGAGACCCCTCGGGCAGCCGCCCAAGATGAGCCCACCTTCCTTGTGGAATGGGCCTTGACAGATTTAGGCTGTGGCAGGCCTGCCACAGAATGTGCAAGTTGAATTGTGCTACAAATCCAACGAGCAATCGTCTGCTTAGAAGCAGGAGCACCCAGCTTGTTGGGTGCATACAGTATAAACAGCGAGTCAGATTTTCTGACTCCGGCCGTCCTTGAAATATATATTTTCAATGCCCTGACAACGTCCAGCAACTTGGAATCCTCCAAATCGCTAGTAGCCGCAGGCACCACAATAGGTTGGTTCAGGTGAAACGCTGACACCACCTTAGGCAGAAACTGAGGACGCGTCCGCAGTTCTGCCCTGTCCGAATGGAAAATCAGATATGGGCTTTTATACGATAAAGCCGCCAATTCTGATACTCTCCTGGCTGAAGCCAGGGCCAGTAGCATGGTTACTTTCCATGTAAGATATTTCAAATCCACCGATTTGAGTGGCTCAAACCAATGGGATTTGAGAAAATCCAAAACTACATTAAGGTCCCACGGAGCCACTGGGGGCACAACCGGGGGCTGTATATGTAGTACTCCTTTTACAAAAGTCTGGACTTCAGGAACTGAAGCCAATTTTTTCTGGAAGAAATCGACAGGGCCGAAATTTGAATCTTAATGGACCCCAATTTGAGTCCCATAGACAATCCTGTTTGCAGGAAATGTAGGAATCGACCCAGTTGAAATTCCTCCGTGGTGGCCTTCCTGGCCTCCCACCACGCAACATATTTTCTCCAAATGCGGTGATAATGTTGTGCAGTCACCTCCTTCCTGGCTTTTACCAGCGTAGGGATGACCTCTTCCGGAATGCCTTTTTCCCTTAGAATTCGGCGTTCAACCGCCATGCCGTTAAAAACAGCCGCGGTAAGTCTTGGAATAGACCCGGTCCCTGCTGAAGCAGGTCCCGTCTTAGGGGTAGAGGCCACGGATCTTCCGTGAGCATCTCCTGAAGTTCCGGGTACCAAGTTCTTCTTGGCCAATCCGGAGCCACGAGTATCGTTCTTACTCCCCTTTGCCGTATAATTCTCAGTACTTTTGGTATGAGAGGCAGAGGAGGAAACACCTACACTGACTGGTACACCCATGGTGTTACCAGAGCGTCTACAGCTATTGCCTGAGGGTCTCTTGACCTGGCGCAATACCTGTCCAGTTTTTTCTGCTGAGGAAGTCTGCTTCCCAGTTGTCCATTCCCGGAATGAACACTGCTGACAGTGCTATCACATGATTTTCCGCCCAGCGAAAAATCCTTGCAGTTTCTGCCATTGGCCTCCTGCTTCTTGTGCCGCCCTGTCTGTTTACGTGGGCGACTGCCGTGATGTTGTCCCACTGGATCAATACCGGCTGACCTTGAAGCAGAGGTCTTGCTAAGCTTAGAGCATTGTAAATTGTCCTTATCTCCAGTATATTTATGTGGAGAAAAGTCTCCAGACTTGATCACATACCCTAGAAATTTTTTCCCTGTGTGACTGCTCCCCAGCCTCTCAGGCTGGCCTCCGTGGTCACCAGCATCCAATCCTGAATCCTCTGCTTTATACGGCAATACTTCCATGTGCCGTTTGGAATCTGCATCACCTGACCACTGTCGTGTCCATAAACATCTTCTGGCAGATATGGACATCGCACTTACTCTTGATGCCAGAGTGCAAATATCCCTCTGTGCATCTCGCATATATAGAAATGCATCCTATAAATGCTCTATAGTAAATAAAATTCTGTCCCTGTCAAGGGTATCAATATTTTCAGTCAGGGAATCCGACCAAGCCACCCCAGCGCTGCACATCCAGGCTGAGGCGATCGCTGGTCGCAGTATAACACCAGTATGTGTGTATATACTTTTTAGGATATTTTCCAGCCTCCTATCAGCTGGCTCCTTGAGGGCGGCCCTATCTGGAGACGGTACCGCCACTTGTTTTGATAAGCGTGTGAGCGCCTTATCCACCCTGAGGGGTGTTTCCCAACGCGCCCTAACTTCTGGCGGGAAAGGGTATACCGCCAATAATTTTCTATCGGGGGAAACCCACGCATCATCACACACTTCGTTTAATTTATCTGATTCAGGAAAAACTATAGGTAGTTTTTTCACACCCCACATAATACCCTTTTTTGTGGTACTTGTAGTATCAGAAATATGTAACACCTCCTTCATTTCCCTTAACAATTAATGTGTGGCCCTAAAGGAAAATACGTTTGTTTCTTCACCGTCGACACTGGAGTCAGTGTCCATGTCTGTGTCTGTGTCGACCGACTGAGGTAAAATGGGCGTTTTAATGCCCCTGACGGTGTTTGAGACGCCTGGACAGGTACTATTTTGTTTGCCGGCCGTCTCATGTCGTCAACCGACCTTGCAGCGTGTTGACATTATCACGTAATTCCTTAAATAAGCCATCCATTCCGGTGTCGACTCCCTAGAGAGTGACATCACCATTACAGGCAATTGCTCCGCCTCCTCACCAACATCGTCCTCATACATGTCGACACACACGTACCGACACACAGCACACACACAGGGAATGCTCTGATAGAGGACAGGACCCCACTAGCCCTTTGGGGAGACAGAGGGAGAGTTTGCCAGCACACACCAAAACGCTATAATTATACAGGGACAACCTTCATATAAGTGTTTTTCCCTTATAGCATCTTAATATATATAATCATATCGCCAAATAAGTGCCCCCCCTCTCTGTTTTAACCCTGTTTCTGTAGTGCAGTGCAGGGGAGAGCCTGGGAGCCTTCCCACCAGCATTTCTGTGAGGGAAAATGGCGCTGTGTGCTGAGGAGAATAGGCCCCGCCCCCTTTTCGGCGGGCTTCTTCTCCCGTTTTTCTGAGACCTGGCAGGGGTTAAATACATCCATATAGCCCCAGGGACTATATGTGAAGTATTTTTTTAGCCAGAATAAGGTATTATCATTGCTGCACAGGGCGCCCCCCCCAGCGCCCTGCACCCTCCGTGACCGCTGGTGTGAAGTGTGTGACAACAATGGCGCACAGCTGCAGTGCTGTGCGCTACCTCATGAAGACTGAAAAGTCTTCTGCCGCCGGTTTCTGGACCTCTTCACTTTTCGGCATCTGCAAGGGGGTCGGCGGCGCGGCTCCGGGACCGGACTCCATGGCTGGGCCTGTGTTCGATCCCTCTGGAGCTAATGGTGTCCAGTAGCCTAAGAAGCCAATCCATCCTGCACGCAGGTGAGTTCACTTCTCTCCCCTAAGTCCCTCGTAGCAGTGAGCCTGTTGCCAGCAGGTCTCACTGAAAATAAAAAACCTAATAACTTTTTCTAAGCAGCTCTTTAGGAGAGCCACCTAGATTGCACCCTGCTCGGACGGGCACAAAAACCTAACTGGGGCTTGGAGGAGGGTCATAGGGGGAGGAGCCAGTGCACACCACCTGATCCTAAAGCTTTATTTTTGTGCCCTGTCTCCTGCGGAGCCGCTAATCCCCATGGTCCTGACGGAGTCCCAGCATCCACTAGGACGTCAGAGAAAACCACAATAATGTGGTCAATCTGATGGTGCGATCTTTCTTGCTTAATAATAAGCCGTGTGCAAATTAGAGAATGTCCTTTAGGTAGAATTTCTTAACATTTTCAGCGTCCTGAAGTTGTGAGTATTCCTGTTTGTAGACCCACTTTGTAGATAGTAACAATTCACCTCACAGAATGGACCTTGCAAAGTTGCCTTTATAAACAGTGCACGGGTGCATGTCAGACAACCAACGGCTGTCGTAGCCCAGCGAACGCCCCTGCCTGATTGACAGGCAGAGGTGGTCGCTGGGCGGGAGGGGGTGGCACGGCGGCGTTTGGCCACCGTTTTGTGGGCATGGCCCGACCAACACAGGCGTGGCCGGACTGTGCGGGGGGCGGGCCACAGCGGCTGCGTGACATCACATGCAGCCGCTGCGACCATCACACCGACGAGTAACTCCCGGCCAGCGCACAGCAGCTGTGCTGACTGGGAGTTACTCTTCAAGTACAAAAGCATTGCCGCTGTGCGATGCTTTTGTACTTGTGCGGTGGGGCCGGGCCTGACATGCGGGGCGGACTAGCCCTGTGCTGGGCATCCCCCTGCATGTCAGTGTGAATGATCGTAGATCAGGTCTGAATCACCCTCAATGGGCCTTATTCAGAGATGGCCGCAGATCTCCGCATGCGCCGCTAGATCTGAGTCCATCTCCTCACATGCTGGGAGCCACCCAGCACAGGGCAAGGCCACCCAGCATGTGTGATGCCACCTCCCGATGCATCCACAATCAGCTTGCGGATGCATCGGTTGCCCCTAGCAGTGCAGCTCAGCTATGCCGCAGTCAGCTGACATTTTTTTAATCGGAGCGGCTGCCTGTGACATCAAGCAGCTACCCCGAAAATGGTCCCGGCTTGCCCCCTTTTGGCCCGCCCCGGCCCCCCAATGCCACGTCGCCGCCCCGTGAATGCCCGCCATTGTCAATCACATTGCGGTTTCATTTATCGGGGATGCGACCGCAATGTGTGTGCCCACGCAGCTGCAATGCAGCTGCTGCATATGTACAGTTTGCCTTCATCTGCAAACTGCGATGCAGGCCACAGCAGTGGCTGGGTCTGAGTGCCAAGTCTGTATGCCCACTGTTTGTACCCAAAGCGATAGCTTCCATTACCTCACATGTATTTAGGCTAGCCATAATATCCCTTTAATTCAGGACACCTATGATTTGTACAGGTTCTGTGGCTGATAACAAACTGTAGAAATTCAGGCTTGAATTTACCCATCTGCAGAACTTGTGTAAATCATAGGTGTCCTGGATTAAAGGAATTTATGGCAAAACAACCTATTATAATATATTATGGAGGTTCAAAAGCCCAGTGGGAGTGCAGGTCTCATAACCCAATCCCAGGTTTATTCATATGTAAACCAGGATCTTGAAGTTGACCAGAGCCGAGTGACTGTGAACAATTGCTGAAGTTGTCCTCAAGATAGGGCCAGTAAATAACTAACATTATGGGGGTGAGGTAGGGAGGTAAATTAGGAGAATCTCTTTAAAAGAAAGAGTTAAGCTAATGGCATATATTAAGCTCCCTGCACCAAATAGTTGATGCATATATAAACAGATGCAGAGGTATTCTAAAGTCCTTCATAAGAAAGTTGTCTGAGAGTATACAGGCCAACAGCACTACTTTAATCATCATTGGCTTCCCATTCTGTCAGCTACCTATTTGTGATTGAGCAACATGATGTATAGTTAGAAGACAGTTTAAAATGTATGATTTAAAATCTCATTAAGTAGAAAAAATAAAGGGGTGTAAGTGACAAGGATAATGAGACAAGAGAAGAGTAATCTCAGGTCTTCTCATGTCTCCTTGGTGTTATTAATTAGAGCAGACGTCTTAGGAGACTACTTATGTCTGCTGTATGCTGGCACTACACTGTTTGGAGCATCTGCTGATGCTGTTTTTCTTGCTTCTTGTTAGTGATACTGTCTTTCTGTTTTATTGCAGCTCCTTCTTTTATGCCTTCTTGAATCTGCTGATCAGCTCCTTAGTGGTTTTCGTTACCTTTATTGCCAGCACCATCGTCAGTGTTGGGTTTAACATGTGGTGCGATGCCATTACAGAGAAAGGCAGTATGCCCAACAGGTCGGTAGCCAAGATTTATGTCTTCCTCTATGGGGAGGGTACAATGGTCCTTGTCACTCTCTCTTTCAGTTTAATATTCAATGCTCAGATATGTGTGTTGCAGAAACTACTGAGGATTATCCAGACTTTCCTGGATTTTCTCACAACCTGTTTTTTTTCCCAGTGGGTTTTTATGTGAAGTTATTACCTCTTACAAAGAGTTGGAACCTTTGTCAAGTTCAGGACATTTATTTAGCAGCTCACAAACACTATCAGCAAAGCAAAATACTAGGCACTACCTCCTTTGGTTCTATGGAGGATAACATCAGCCTCGTTGTTTGATTGAGTTTTGATAAGTACAAGTTTTTTATGTTAAGGTATCAAAATATTTATTATGTGTGTACCACATACACAACATCGCTTGATTGCATGTTGTCATAGAGAATATTGATTTCTGCTGCGGGGTACACTGGGCTCCACAGGGAATGACATTGGGGTGTAGAGTAGGGTCTTGATCCGAGGCACCAACAGGCTCAAAGCTTTGACCTTCTTCCCAGAATGCCTAGCGCCGCCTCCTCTATAGCCCCGCCTCCGTGCACAGGAGCTCAGTTTTTAGTTAACCAGTCCAATGCAGTAGCAGGCAAAAGAGACATTGGGGATGTCCTAAAGCAGTTCCTTATGGGCGGGGACTCACTGTAGCGGGCACACGAACCTGGCATCCAAAGGAAACATCCTGGGAAGAAGGTCAAAGCTTTGAGCCTGTTGGTGCCTCAGATCAAGATCCTACTCTACACCCCAATGTCATTCCCTGTGGAGCCCAGTGTACCTCGCAGAAAGATTTAACAAAGGTAAGTTCTTACCATAAATCTCATTTTCTATGGTAAATACAATCTCTACACATACTGAAATGTCTGTCTTATTTTGTGTATAAGTACTTTTTTTTATAGAAATGACTTATCTTAATGAAAATATTCTTCCTATAGATATCCTTAGTGCTTTAATGCACTTAACATCAATCTCAAGGGAAGGAGTTAATTTTTCCGATATTCCCAATGTCAACAGTTTGTTGGTAGCACGCAAAGACATCACAATACTAATGTTTGGTAAACCATTCCAACTGTGTTATCAGTATAAGTTTAAACATGAATGATGTGTTAACATTATATATATATATATATATATATATACGTATACTGAAGACACATTTACAATAATTTAACTAACATTAGTAACATGTAGCAGACCAAAGCTGTCAGCCTTACATTTTCACATGACCGCTAGGCATTTGAAGTTCTTTAAATCAAAACGCAATGTATTACAGTATATCAAATCATGATTTTGTTGTGTTTCTTTGAAGCTGTGAAGAACTCCAAGATAAAGATCTTGAGCTTAACTTAGAAAGCTCCTCCTTCTATGATCAGTTTGCTATTGCACAGGTAAGAGGTGGAGGGACCTTTGTTTAATGTTGAATTCCAATCTCCTGATCCATCTGACTGACCTAGCATGCTAGCACTTATTTACTTTGTTTAGTTTTACTTTACTACAGTATTAGATTTTCCATGACTTCATATATTTGCTGTTTATTATGTTTCACCTTACAAATATTTGCTGACACTGTGTTTCCACACTCTCCGCTACCCTCTGCTATATCTACAAGTTAGCTACATCTTATCCTAAGATTGATTGACAAAGAATCTGACCTTTTGAAAACAGCATGTTCCTGAAAGTACCATCTCATTTACACAATTTAAATGTAAATAGCCCGAGTAAAGGACGCACCATTGATTGTATAAGAACTCATAGAGGTACAAAGTTTCCTTCTGAGAATGCTAACAACAGTGTCTTCTAGATTTGCTTTTGAAGCATCTGTAGAATGTACTGGATGAAAGCACCAATATAGTAACAACTGACTGTACATTGAAGGGCATTATAACGTATTAAACATGACTTCTATTTACATTGAGGTGGCTACAGATCTGCCCAGTTTTGTTGGCAAATTTAGGTTGGGTACACACTAGGACGAAGGACAATTGGGCTGATGGTCGGGGTAATTTGTCTTCACCCTGGACTATCCCTGTTTGCCCATTCACACTTGGCAATTTAATGATCAACAGAATGATCTCTCATTCTGGCCTTCATTAAACTGCCCTAGGTCGCATTCGATATCTTCCGGTTGGCTGTGCAGCATGGCCAACCAGATGATGTTGCATGAGATATGCGGGAGCACGCTATTTTGCATGATGTAGACAATTTGTCGTTCGAATATGGCAAATCATCCTGACATCATGCACGTCTGTACCTAGCCTTAGACATTAGAGACAAAACCTCCTTGACATACAGTATATTACCACATCCAAAATGCTGAGGGATATATTTACTAAAGCTTCTAGCAACCAATCAGATTATGTCTATCATTTTCTATTACACTCTACAAAATGATAGCTAGAGTCTGATTGGTTGTTATAGGCAACATCAAAACTGTTTTAAAAGTTTCAGTAAATCCACCCATCAGTAATTTATTTGTAAGGATATGTAAATGCTACATTCATTAACACTTGTGTGAGGTCATTGGCCAACTTGGAAGTGGTCAGTCCGCATTGGCCAGGACCTTTCATTTGCAGATCCCACTCCTTAAAGAATTTGTGTCAACTTTATACACATTAAGTAGAAATCTGTACACATCATACAACTAGACATGTATTGCATTTACTGTATGATAAAGCCTGGGTCTGTTGAAGGGTCCGGGGTGGGGGGTGGGTGGGTGGGTGGGGGGGGGGAGCTGGATCAGCTGCGGAAGGGGACAATTGTTCCCAATTGGCCCCTTTGTAGCAGGCAGGGCTTGTTGGAAGCGCTCATGTCATAGAAATATAGATTTTGATGGCAGATAAAAACCACTTGGCCCATCTAGTCTGCCCCTTTTACATTGCTCTACTATATTACTCTCTACCACTTTTGGTGGGAGGCTATTCCACTTGTCCACTACCCTTTCTGTAAAGTCATTTTTCCTCAAATTTCCTCTGAACCAACCTCCCTCCAGTCTCAGTGCATGTCCTCATGTTCTAATACTTCTTTTCTTTGAAGAATGTCTCCCTGCTGTACCTTGTTAAAACCCTTGATATATGTGAAAGATTTCTATCATGTCCTCCCTTTCCATTCTCTGCTCTAAACTATACATATTAAGATCTTTAGTATTTTTAGGTACGTTTTGTGATGTAGACCAAGCAACATTTTAGTTGCCATTCTTTGTACAGTCTTTAATGTATTATTAATATCCTTCTGGAGATATGACCTCCAGAACTGAACACAGTACTTTAGATGATGATGTATCAGTGACCTGCAGTATACAGTGGTATTATTACTTCTTTTTTCTGCTGCTGATTGCTTTCCCTATGCAACTTAGCATCTGACATGCTTTTACTTATTGCTTTGTTATAGTTATTACCTGCCTTTAAGTACTCTGAAATAGTGACACCTAGATCCATTTCCCCCTCAGTAGTTTCCATTATAATGCCATTAATACTATATTAATCCTTTGATTTTTTTTAGACCCAAGTGCAAATTTTACTTGTTTTGGGATTAAATTGTAGTTGCCACACTCTTTACCAATCCTCTAGTCTACCTTGATTATCAGTGATTTGTTTTAGCCTTTCTGGTGTGTCTACCCTGTTGCATAACTTTGTATAATCTGCAAAAAGGCCTTTCCCTTCAATATCATTTGCAATGTCACCAATAAAGATATTAAAAATCAGTGTTTCAAGTACAGATCCCGGGGGTACTCCACTGGTATAATTTCCCTCCTGTGAATGCACTTCATTTACTACAACTCTCTGTTTTTTATCCTGCAACCAAGATCTTATCCATTAAACCATTTTAAAATCCAGTCCCAAGCTTTCAAGTTTATTTAACAGTGTGCAATGTAGGACAGTATCAAAAGCCTTACAATAATCTAGATAAAATACATCTACGGTATTATGTATTTTATATCCTTTGATGTATCCCATCTGGTCCCAATGATGTATCCACTTTCAGTTTTGAGAGTTCTTTTAGGATCTTCTCCTCTGTAAATGTACTTGTTTCTACTTAATTTTTCTGAATATACAGTACTTGCAACTTAACTGTGGCCCCTTATCCTCTCCTTCAGTAGTGAATACTGAGCAAGAATAATTAGTAAGATGATCTGGTATGACATTGTCTCATCCACAAAACTCACACTCTCTGTCTTTAGTCTTATTATTCTGCCTGTTGTTTTTCTCCTTTCCCTTATATACCTAAAAGTTTTTCCCCTTTTACCCACTGACTGGGCTATTTTCTCATCAGCTTGTGCATTTGTATGTCTGATTATTTTCTTAGCCTCCTTCTGCCTAACAAGATACACCTCTTTGTTTTCATTATTCTGCATCAGTTTATATTTTCTGAAGGCCATCCTTTTTGCTTTCACAATATTTGCTACTTCATTCGCAAACCACACTGGCTTCTTTTTTCTTGTGTTATTCCTAACCCTTTTGATACAAAGGTCTGTTTCCTTTCGCATTGCACTTTTTAATTTTTCACACCTCTCCTGCACTCCTTCCAAGTTCCTCCACTCTGCCAAAGAATTGCTTACACATTTCCAATCCCTACAAAATCACCCTGCCTAAAAGGGGTAGATATTGTCCTCCTTTACAGTGCTGCTGAGTGGAACAAATGTCCCCTTTTGCAGCACATAGTATTTTTTCTATTATATTTTGAGGTGGCAGAGCTGCACCTCCCAGATTTGGCTTAGCCCACTCCAGTGCCCTGTCCCCATGGTATGTTTGTATATAGTGCCTTATTCAGGTTTGTTAGTAAACCCAAAAAATTAGCAATTGGGCAAAACCATATTGCACTCCAGGTGGGGAAGCTGTAACATGTGCAGAGAGTGTTAGATTTGGGTGAGGTGTGTTCAAACTGAAATCTAAATTGCAGTGTAGAAATTAAGCAGCCAGTACTTACCCTGCACAGAAATAATATATCCCACCATAATCTAATAAATCTGCACATGTTACATCTGCCCCACATGCATTGCAACATGGTTATGCCCAGTTAGATTTCTAATGACAGAATGAACAACCTACATACTGCCAGCTGCGTACACAGTAGGTGCTTATGGGGTTTCCACTAACTTTCTCAACCCTAGGAACGCTGATAACTTTCAGTATATTGGCGCTGAAGAATCTCATTTGATCATTGTCACAGGACCTACAGCTGACAAGATTGACTAGAGTAATAGCTATCTTAAAGACTTTTTTTAAATTAATTGTAATGGTGCCATGTGTTCAGCTTTGTTTGTTTGGTACATATGAATATATACAATAGGCTTACATTCCAATTAATTTGTTTTGAACCAGTAATTCTGTTTTACGTACTCTACATTCTTATTAATATTGTTTTCAACTTTTATTTTCAAGGCACCACATGAAGTCTCTGCATTGCTGTTTGGGATAAACAGTGTGCCATCCTCATATCTCTAGATACTGTAACAATCTAAAATTGACATTATAGCGAGTAAGGTGTTACAAATATAGTCGTAAATAATGTAATAAATAGATTTTCATAGTTGGCAGTAATGAAGAGTGGCAGACATAAGAAAATATTACAATTAGTCCGCACTGGATCTAAATTAAAGCTTACTGTATATTTTATTAAACTAAATATATTACTTCCTGTTCTAACAGGAATTACACAGAAGTTCAAGTAAAGGGTTTCTCTTCCAGAACTGAATGTGGTGACCAATGTATAAATTCTGTAAAAGGTTCATTGCAACTCCTTAAGGGGGAGATTCAATTACCCGCTGTAAAATACTGCAGGTGAAAACTGGAGGTAGCCTTGGACTTTAAGGCCTGAAGCTATTCAATGAGCCTCCCGACTTCTCCCGATAGCCTTGTTAAAGCCATTTAACGTAATGTGTTAATGGGCGTTTAGTCACAGAATCCATGAAAATTTCACGGATTTGTGCGTTAACCCTGCCATGGCACCCATCAACCATTGAGTTATCAGGTATTTTATTTTGCCTGCCTGAGGCAGGTGAAAAAGAAATCCCTGATGACTCCTGGCTTTGGGGCTATTTGAATAGCCCTGAGGGATCAATTAGCCTGAGGCAATCTACCACTGCTGATTGAATTCCCCCTTAATCTGAGAATTCTGTTTTGAATTTGTCCTTGAGTCACTTGCCTGGGGCTGGTGGTTCTCTCTAATGTGATGGTTCTCCAGACTTCTCCTAAATTTTGCCAAGGTAGTAGCCCCTGTCCGGAGCGTAGAGCACATCATCAAATTACGGCAGACATCAGAAGACCTCCTGGCTCACATGCAGTGTCGATTACTATGTATCTATTTATGTAATATTAATGTATAACTCAACAAGCTTCTCATAAAAGTTAATTTATTAATGAGTGGAGTTAATAACCTAATAATAATTATTTCTTTATACTGGTGCGTCTTTTACTCTTTGGTTTTATGACTTCAAGATTATTGTTTTAATAAGTTCTCGAGAGACCTGGAAATGTTACCCTGTTCTAATAATTTTTTTTATTCATACATATTGGTTTATTATGCAAACCATCTCAAACAAATCTCATACTCAGTAACCAGGAAAATGTAATTTATTTTAACCCATAAGGGAACCTCTAGCAATTAATTTTGGCGCTTAGTTTCCCACTGTGAAAAGTAAATATATTATTTATACAAGAAAGTCATTGAATTGAGGCCCCTTTGTTTTACTGATTTAATAGATGAAACAGTAATTTTCTCAGTTGCATTTAGTATTGATAATAACGTATCACTCTTCCTATTAAAGTGAACCCAAAAATGTTTGAAGTCCAGTTTCATTGTTAAAACATGAAACTATGAAATCTTCTAAAATCTGGATCAGAAATAGAATTCTAGAATGTTTTTTTAAACTAAGTTAGTTTGAAAATTGTACTTAACTGTTTTATGTTGCCAAGATGTATTTTATCTTTAACAAAGCCTTTTAGGACATATCTTTTCCATGCTCAAGAATGAGACATACTGTATAACAATACATTTCACTCATTTCATCTATTGTACAATACCTACTGCTTCTCTGCTTCATTTCTTTCTTCTTCTTTTTTTAGTTATCCCAGTCAGAGATTGCTCTGCCCACAGTCCACATAGCACTGCCCGCACCATTTACTGAGATATATCACATATTTTGTTTTTCACCATGCAATTAGGGTCTGTTTCTGAGTTGCACGCAGGTCTGAATGTGGCCACATTTTGAAATGCAAATGGGTTGCTAACATAATTCTGATGCGACTGGACACATGCCCTAAAGCATACACATCTATGTGATCATACCACCCCACTTTAAATCTCATTATTAACATATTGGCATGCCGAGTACAACCTCATAGTGTTCCCGTTCCCATTTTATCTGTCAAACTCACATACCAAAACCTGTCTGACGTTACAGTACTATGCAGAGGCAGATTTAGACCTCATGGGGTCCTAAGTCTTCCTCAAACAATCCATAGCACTATATTGGTTTAATTCATGACTATACGCTGTTGCTGATGTTTATGCAAGTGAGCGATTATTGGCAGACTGCGCATGTGTCAAGGTGCCTTTGCGATTGCGCTTGCAGTGAGAGGGGTGTGTGTATGTCGATCTCTACAGCCACTACTATATATACTAATATAGTGCAATTATAAAGTGCTCCCGAATCTGTTTATGTCATCCCCGACCTCCCTGAGCACAGCAGGCGGATGGTAGGGTATTATTGTACTTAAAATAACACTGCAGTGTGCAGGCAGCCATAAGCAAGTGCAGGCAACCGCAGAAGCACCAGCACTGAACTGACTACTGTAGTCTTCAGCAGTGCACTCTCTCTGGGCACATTCCAGCTGCCTCCTCTCTTGCATGTGACATCATCAGGGGAATGAGAGACGATGAATGGAGACAAATTCTTGGAGAGAATGAGAGAGAGCGAGAGGGAGAGAGAGAGAGGGGAGAAAGAGAGGGTAGAACGAGAGAGAGAGTATCAGGAGAAAGAGCAGTTAGAGAGGGTATCAATTTGAGAAAGGGGAAGAGAAAGAGAGAGAGAGAAAAAGAAGCAAGAGAGGGAGAGAGACAGGCTGTCAGAGGGGAGAGAGGGAGGGGAAGTGAGCAGGAGAGACACAGACAGGCAGAGAGGGGAGCAAGAGAAAGCATGTCAGAGAGAGAGAGAGAGAGAGAGAGAGGGACAGAGACAAAGAGAGGAAGAAGGAGATTGAGAAGTTGTCAGGGAAAGAGAGGGAGAGGACGTCAGAGAGGGAGAGACAGGGGTATTGAGAGTATTGAGAGCAGGTGTCGGATAGAGAGAGAGGTGTAGTCAGCAGGAGAGAGGGTGTCAAGTAGGGGGGAGAGAGAGTGATGGGAGCAAGAGAAATAGGATGTCAGGGAGGGAGAGAAACAGAGGAGAGAGAAAGAGAGTGTGTCAGGGAGCGGGAGCACATTGGAGAGAGAGGAGAGCAAGAGAAAGGGAGAGACAGAGTGTCAGGGAGAGAAAGAGAGGGGGGCGAGGGACATCAGTGAGAGAGAAAGGGTGTCAGGGAGAGAGAGAGAGAGAGAGGAGGAGAAAAAGAGAGAAGAGCAAGAGAGGGACAGAGACAGGGTGTCAGAGAGAGGGAGGGGTAGCGAGCAGGAGAGAGACAGAGGGTGTCAGGTAGAGACAGACATGGACAGAGAGGGAGCAAGAGAGAGATCACGACAGGGAGAGACAAAGAGAGAGGGAGGGAGGGAGAGAGAGGGGAGCAAGAGAGATGGTGTCAAAGAGAGAGAGAGGGGGAGCAAGAGAGAGAGGGAGAAAGGGTGTCAGGGAAAGAGAGAGGGGAGCAAGAGACAGAGAGTATTGGGGAGGGAGAGAGATAGAGAGGGGAACAAGAGAGAGGGAGAGAGAGAGAGAGAGAGAGAGGGAGGGAGGGAGTGAGCAGGAGAGAGAGAGCGCAGAGAGAGAGATAAAGCAAGAGGGGAGCAGTAGAGAGAGGGAGAAAGAGGTTGTCAGGGTAAGAGAGGAGAGAGAGAGTATGTCGGGGGGGGGGGCGAGCGGGAGAGGCAGGGGCAAATGCAGGATTTTAAAGGGAGGGGGGCAGATTTTTATATATATGTCCTGACTAAATTTTTTATACAAATGTAAGACTCCCTAATGATGACGCTGAGCATCTAAAGACCTGTGAGTGCTGCAGTATCCACTACAGCCTACGTTATTCTTTCACTGAGAGCACTTGTGCACACATGTTTGGAGGATCTGGGAGTGCTGGGCATCTCTACATGTTTATATATATATATATTTACACACACACACACACACACACACACACACACACACACACACACACACACACGCATACACACATACATACATACATACATACAGAGCCAAGGGAGACATGGAGAGAAACAGAGAGAGGGAGGGGTGGTGGGGGGGGGGAAAGAAGGGGGGAGGCATGGGAGAGAGGTGCATGGAGGGGAAGGCATGGGGAGGGAGAGAGCGTGGGGCATGGAGAGTGGGGTGCATGGGGAGATAAAGGGGGGCATGGGGAGAGAGAGAGGGAAAGGCATGTATAGAGATAGGCATGAGGGAGTGAAAGAGAGTTACTATCAGCAGTAGAATGAGGTGAGGGAGATAGGGAAAGCAGTTACCTGGAGGTCACGAGAAGGCCGCATAATCTCTCTTGCCAGGCACCGCAAGATGTGCAGTGGTTCTGGTGGGCTCCCACAGCCCAGGAACACTTAGGTTGGGTGGCCATGGGTGGATAAGTAGAGAAGTGGGAGGAGGTCATAGGCACTAACGTGGGAGATGGGAGGAGGAGGGGGATAGGCACCTGCGCAGGGGGAGGGGGATAGCAGTGTTACAGGCACAGATTGCCTGAGCTCCTCATCAAATTTATATATATATATATATATATTAGTGATGAGCGAGGTTCGGTTTTACTCGGTTTTACTCGGTTTTACTCGGTTCTCAAAACGGCATCTTATTGGCTATCCAAAACACGTGACATCCGTGAGCCAATAAGATGCCGTTTTGAGAACCGAGTAAAACCGAGTAAAACCGAGTAAAACCGAATCCGCTCATCACTAATATATATATATATACATGGGTTGTAAGTAGGCACTCCTTACACAGGTTACGATGACCACGGTGCTCTCCTTGTAATAACATACATGCCAGGGTCCTCTAGGTGAGAATCCGTCCGTCACCCACAGCGAACAGGAAACAGGCGGCACTCATTGGATTTGGCAATAAAAAGAAATGTATTTCAGTGCAAAATAGCATAATAAACCACAAACCACCTAGGGGACCCTGGTATATATATATATATATATATATATATATATATATTGATCGGTGGGCAGGGGGGAATTCCAGGTACTCTGGACCTTCCCTGCGTGCGTGTATCAGAGGGAAGTAAGTGAGAGGGAGAGTGTCAGGAAGAGTGAGAGAGAGGAGGGCGAGATAGAGTGTCAGGCAGTGAGAGGAAGAGAGAGTGGGAGAGAGTGTCAGGGAGAAATAGGGTGGAGAGACAGGAGTGAGACACTTACTACCTTTAGCAGGCGACACTACAATATCACTTCTGTGTGATGCACGTTACTTCATTAGGCCCCGCCTCCTTTCCCGTACATCCTCAAATTGCGGCACTACTGTATATTTCCGGGGCTCTGGATGCGGTAACTGAGACACTAAAATAGTAGTACATAGCTTACAGTCAAGCCCAGCCTGTCAGCTACCTCATCTGCCGCCTGTCGTCCTCTCAGCCCCCTCACAACAACACTTACAGAGCAGTGCCGGGCAGCTCCTGGCGAGCAGCTGTGACGCTGTTACAGCAGCGGTCACTGCCAGTCTTCGATTTGTCACTGCCAGGGACCTTGCGTGTGCGTGGGGAGTGGGGCGGAGTGGGACACTGTTGAGAGACGGGCAAGTGCAGCTGACTGACAGCTTGCCGAGACTTTTAAGCTGACTGAGGCTGAGAGATTTTCAGTGGTGCTCGCAGGCCCCTGGGACCCATCGGGCCCTAAGCAGCTGCCTTGGATGCCTAGCGGTAAATCTGCTACTGGTACTATGCAAAAGTTTTAGGCAGGTGTGGATAAAATGCTACAAAGTAAGATTGCTTTCAAAAATAGTAGTGTTAATAGTTTATATTTATCAATTAACAAAATGTAAAGTGAATGAACAGAAGAGAAATCTAAATCAAATCAATATTTCAATAAATCATATCACCCTTAGCTTTCAAAACAGCATTAATTCTTCTAGGTACATTTGCACACAGTGGGGCAGATGTATTAACCTGGAGAAGGCATAAGGAAGTGATAAACCAGTGATATGTGCAAGGTGACAAACACTCCAGCCAATCAGATCCTAACTATTAATTTACATATTAGAGCTGATTGGCTGGTGCTTTTATCACCTTGCACATATCACTGGATTATCACTTCCTTATGCCTTCTTCAGGTTAATACATCTGCCCCAGTTCTTGAAGGATCTCGGCAGGGAAATTGTTCCAAACATCTTGGAGAACTAACCACAGATCTTCTGTGGATATAGGCTTGCTCAAATCCTTCTGTCTCTTTATGTAATCCCAGAAAGACTCAATGATGTTGAGATCAGGGATCAGGACTCCTTGTACTTCTGTAATCTGAAGATAGTTCTGAATCACATTGGCTATATGTTTGGGGTCGTTGCCCTGCTGCAGAACAAATTTGGAGCCAATCAGGTGCATGATGGATAACAACCTGCCTGTATTTCTCAGCAATGAAGTACAAAGAAATGGTCAACGTTAAGGCTGTAGACGCAGCGGTCGGCCAAGTAAACTTAGTGCATCAGATGAAAGACACATCATGCTTACTTCCCTTGGAAATCGGATGATGTCCAGCAGTGCCATAGCTCAGAATTGACAGAAACCAGTGAGACCCGGGTACACCCATCTAGTGTTCAGAGAAGTCTGGCCAGAAGTGGTCTTCATGGAAGAATTGCGGTCAAATAGCCATACCTTTGATTTGGAAACAAGGCAACGCAACTCAACTACGCACAAAAACATAGGAACAGGGGGTGCACAAAAATGGCAGCAGGTGCTCCTGACTGATGAGTCAAAATGTTAAATATTTGACTGTAACAGAAGGCAGTTTGTTCACCGAAGGCCTGGAGAGTGGTACAATAATGAGTGTCTGCAGCCAACAGTGAAACATGTTGGTGGTTTCTTGCAAGTTTGTGGCTGCATTTCAGCAAATGGAGTTGATGATTTGGCCAGGATTAATGGTGTCCTCAATGCTGAGAAATACAGGTAAGTACTTATCCATCATGCATCTGATTGGCTCCAAATTTATTCTGCAGCAGGACTACAACCCTAATCATACAGCCAATGTGATTAAAAACTATCTTCTGAGTACAGAAGTACAAGGAGTCCTGGAAGTGATGATATGGTGCCCACAGAGTCCTCATTTCAACATTATAACCTCTCTGTTGTGTTCCTTCAAAAACTGTGTGCAAGTGTACCTAGAAGAATGGATGCTGTTTTGAAGTTAAAGGGTGGTCACAGCAAAGTCAAATATTGATTTCATTTTGATTTCTCTTCTGTTTATTCACTTTGCACTTTGTTAATTGATAAACAAACTATTAACACTTCTGTTTTCGAAAGCATTCTTACCTTGCAGCATTTTTTCCACATCTGCCTAATACTTTTGCACAGTACTGTACATGTGTGACTTACGATAGGGAGTAACTATGGCCGCATGCCCCAGACACACCCACATTGGATTGTTGCCACCTAGTTGAAGCTCAAAAATACCCATTTAGCATGTGCAGAGAAAAGACTGAGATCTGTGCAACAGTGAATCTTGCTAACATGATATGCAGCCTGGGATATATGCACAATAAAACAACATTGCTTTTGATTCAGCTCCTTTATGTTCTTTATAAGTGACATGCCACAAATATAATTATTGATATATTTTCTATGTGTCTTCCTAGTTTGGACTGTGGGCTGCCTGGCTGTCTTGGCTGGGTATTACAACTCTTGCATTCCTGAAGGTTTACTACAACTACAGACAGGAGGACCTACTGGATAGTCTGATTCAAGAGAAAGAGCTCCTGATTGGGAAGTCTTCTTCCAAAAACTCGCTACACGAAGAGAAAAGTCTCATGATTTAGTAGAAGTGTATCATGAATTGCCAGATTTTCATTTAATTGCCCTAACATTGCTTAACCTCTTGCTAAGAAATAAGTGGTATTAATACTCCATTATATTCTAGTGGTGAGCTGGCGTGTTGGTCCAACAGGCACTTGGCTATTCAGGCTACTGAGAGAACACATCAGCAAGGTCAAATTCTTCCACTAATATCAGCTGTGGCCAGGGTCGGACTGGCCCACAGGGGAACAGGGGAAACCACCGGTGGGCCCCACTACCTGTGGGCCCGCCTCCTCCTCTTAGGGATCAGGTTCCAGACTCTATCCTAGTGCACTTGAATTATGCATTATACTTATGTTACATTATACGTCACAAGAATACGGTTTATTATATATTTACCAAGGGGTACAGAACATATACTCTGTAATAGGTAGCCAAACCTCTGTGGTGGCTGGCCACGCCCCAGTGGAGCCTGGCCACACCCTTAACCATGGGCCCCTACAACAGCATTCCCACGGTGGGCCCTTTATGTCTCAGTCCGACACTGGCTGCGGGTGATCCTTACATCCGGCTTACCTGATAAAACACCGCCTGCATTATTAATGATAATGAGCCAGAATAAGTCTGTCCACCTTGTAGTGAATCAATAACTAGCTATGAGGCAAAAAAAAGCACTTTGTATGCAAAGTAATACATTGGCTCCTAATTAAGCACTGGTGTGCCTTTTTGCCATAAAGACATGGTGTTCGGTGGACTTTTAGAAATGTATATATCATTCTTAAAGTATCCAGCACTTGTGAATGTGTTACTATCCTAGCAGTGAGTCAGTGTACATATTTCTTACAGACAGTGGAGCCAGCCATTTTATGAGCTACACCACTACTCATGAAAATGGCTTCTATCAATTCTCTAGGTAGTGACATCACTGAAGCACATGGATGCATTCTCATGAATATTGTTCCGTGGCTTTCTCTACTGTGTGTTGGTAATAGGCACACTTCCATGCAATATAATGTCTAATTATCAGCTTTAACTGTACTTGGCTTGAAATTGTACAGTGTGGTACAATGCACTTTAATGTTTAGAGTAATTTATTAAGAGCATTGCAAGGCAGGATAGCATGTCTACCTGTGTGCTCGAGCGTGGCCATGTCCTATTGAGGGCCTGGAGCCTACACAACCCCTATGTGCTTTACATATGTGTTACCTATATATTATTTAACATCCTGCCACTCCCATGTTTCCCACTATGCTGTCTTCCCACTAGACAGCATTCAGGTGACATTGGTATGCCGGGCCAGACTGCCCATCTGGCATTTCTGGCAAATGCCAGAAGGGCCAGTCCGGTAAACAGAGAGCCTGAAACGCCACGCACAGCGCAGCTCCCGGCTCTCTGTTTTGTCCCCTGCTGCTGCCGACGTAGTGCCCCGTTGCTAAGCAATATGGGGGTGAGCCACGAGTCCACGCCCCCTGACTCGTGGCATGCCCCCATTTGCAGTGTGCGCCCCGCGTTGCTAAGCAATATTGGGATGTGCCGCAAGTCCATTTGCAAATGGGGGCATGTGTGCAGCGGGAAAGGGGCGTCAGTCCGTCTCTGTTGGTATGAAACAGTGATGTGCCCCTACCATGTTTACCCCTGGCTGTCTTCCCACTAGATAGCGCCCAGGTGACATTGGTGTGCACCTATCACAGTGCAAGGAGCGATGACATGATTGGGTAGCTATACAATCAATAGTGGCCTCCCTACAGTTTATAGTGTATGTTGCAATATATACAACCTCTTGAGAACCTCTAGGCCTACTTGGTTCCCAGGCCTTATTGCCTGTGCAACTTTTACAGTCATGTTTATAACAAGATTACATATACCCCCCCGGCAATCTGGGAAACAATTGCCGCTTTTGCACTATGTAAATTATTTGATTCTCTTTCCATATACTGTATGACCATCAATGTATCTCAGTGACATTAGTCACATGGAATGACAGTATTGCTATACAAATATCCTTGCAACCCCCTTATTATATTACCCCAACAGTATTCCATATGCTATCGCTGTATTCAGTTTGTCATATGATAATAGCAGTGTCTAATAGCTATACATTTTGCCATTTCTGAAGCGATATATGTGGTGATCCTATAGGTGATATAGATATTGTGAATAATATGTAAGCCTACCTGAATATAGCATGGAGCATATCAGTTTAATATACTGCGTGATAACAGACTTTTAATAAAATAATAGCAGGACAAATTTCCTATAGAGTGCTGTTTGCTGTTCTGTGTGGGTACAAAATGTTCTTGTGTACTATGATATTCTGTGCTGATGAGTCAAACAGGTTTATGACATAGATATAAAGATCCTGTTTACCCCAGAACTACATCCTCTCAATATTTAAATTAATCAAACATTCCTTCCAACTGCCCAGATTTTGACAGGACATTCCTGGGTTGAGTCCACAAAAATGGTGGTGTTTAATACAAAATTGGGTGTTTCTGGTTGCATATGGGGTGTGGTTTGTGTGACTCAGGGGTGGGGCTTCGCACGAGTGACTGTTGAGAAGTAAAATACTGGTCATCCCAGTATTTACCTGTAGATATTTAAGAAACAAATGTGCTTACAACATGGGTCTTCAACCTACGGCCCTCCAGCTGCTGTGGAACTACGCATCCCAGTATGCCCTGCCACAGTTTTGCTATTAAGGCATGCTAAAACTGAGACAGGGCATGCTGGAATGTATAGTTCCGTAGCAGCTGGAGGACAGCAGGTTGAAGACCTGTGGCTTACAATGTTCTGGCATTCATGATTTTTTTTTATTTTTTTTGGTTTATTGTAGAAAACCTGCTTATTATGGGCAAACAATTAATATTATTAATGGCCATCATTTATAGTAGCATAAAATGTTGTTTCCCTCGTCATATATAAAAAAAATTTATTGCCACTATTAGCAATCATTTAATATTGACAGCATAATATAATAAGTAATAACTAATGTTAGTCTGTTACTGTAATCCAGTGGTTCTCAAATTCGGTCCTCAGGACCCCACACGGTTCACATTTTCCATGTCACCCAGCAGCTGCACTGTGTATCACCAACTGTCACATTTCAAAAATCTACAGGGGACCTGCAAAACATGGACCGTGTGAGTTCCTGAGGACCGAGTTTGAGAACCTGTGCTCTAATCACTCATTAATGTGGCTCACTAATAAAGTTATTCAATAATATTGCCCCCATAACATTATTATTAAGGTTTTCTCCACACTTACTCATTACATAATGAATAATTATACACACATATTAAATGTATTGTGCCTCCTCAAATTCTGATTGGTCAGATAGATTTCCATTGGTTTTGCGATGGTTTGGCCATTTCTAAACATTACACACATCAGTGGCTATTTGAGAAGCACCCCCTAAACCGCTGAGTAGTATATGTGCATCAGTTTCAGACTAGCCACATAAAGTACCCTTTAGTATATTCCCCTCCAACACAGTAGGGGTTATATTCTCAAGACCCACGGCTTGGCCAGATGCAGATTGTCCAACTTCCACCGAATAACCTTGAAAAGGTTAAATGCCTCCAGGTCCTAGACAAAGAACCCAAATAGTTTTACTACATGAGGGCAGGTAGTTCCAGACCAGGCAATAAAAATATACATTTATTTTCCTTCCATTTCTTTAACATTTCCATTAAAAATAATGCTACCTACTGTACTGTATATGAAGTTGAAGGTCTACTTAAGTTTGAGCTTACCACTATTGGAAAGATACACTCCTTGCTAGATAAGAAATAAAACACAATGTAAAAAAAATGTACAGTATTAAGTTTTTTGAATTTTTGAATAAATGGTCACTGTATTTTCATATTACAAACGTAGCTGCTCTCATCCATTATGCGGCTATTTGTACCCACAGGTAGCATGCACGTTCACGGGCTTGTGCGTATATTAGCACGCGTGGCCCATAGACTTTCCATTGTGCGATCGTGGGTGCGAATAGTCGCTGCCGGGTGCACCTAGTCACTGCTGCAATAGACCAGCGACACGCCCCAACTCCATTACAAAAGTGAAGGAGCATTAGTTTTACAAGTAAGAATCCAGCAGCTTCTGCCCATCCATGTCATACAGTACATTGTGCCACTCACCCAGTGTTTTAGGTGCCCCCTACACTAGTAGTGAGTACCAATGGGTTACACTATGAAACACACGCTCACCATAAAATGACATCATGTTAGTGGGCTGATCATGAACACACTTATGGCCTTTTCAGATACACAGTAATACCTGCCTTTGTTTAAATATGGGCCTTGTACAATATTGTACAAAAGTTTTAGGCAGGTGTGTAAAAGATGCTGCATTGTAAAAATGCTTTCAAAAATAGAAGTGCTAATAGTTTATTTTTAACAGAAGAGAAATCTAAATCAAATCAAAATTTGGTGTGACCACCCTTTGCCTTTAAAACAGCGTCAGTTCCTCTAGGTACACTTGCACAAAGTCAGGGATTTTGTAGGATTATAGTCAGGTCTATGATTACCAGTCATACCAAACAGGTGATAATGATCATCATTTTTATATGTAGTTTGAAACACAGTCAATAGCTGAAACAGAAACAGCTGTGTGAGGAACAGCCAAACTCTACTACAAAGGTGACAGTTCATGTCACAGGTCAAACACCATTCCAAGACTGAGTAGTGTGTCTCACCTCCAGGCATTCTTGTGAGAAACGCTACTTACGGCTCGCACGGGGCCCAGCGTTTTCTCTACGGTAACCAGCAAGGGACCAATACCAACATATCCCATCAAAGAGCGGCACTGTGAGGGACAGTGGTAGGAGCTGTGGCAAGAAGGTGAGACACACTACTCAGTATCAGAATTGGGTAAGTTATTGTACCTGGCAGGTCGAGACGCAAGCCTCCCAGAGGAACTTTTTACTACACTAATTAAGATTTGAGCAGACATTAACACTACACCATTTGACTTTATTTATAAACTGTACTCCAGCATGGACTTATAGAACCACAGACACCGGACCTGATGTTTTTCGGAGAACTGGACCAACCCGAAGATTGAGATCCGAGCCGGGATCCGAGTCCTGTTTGGGTTTTCTCCTGCCTTACTCGGATCCCAAATCGAGGCAAAATGTCATCCTCCCGCAGTCGGATTCCCTCGAGTTTTGGATTCTATATGAGGCCCCCAGTGATCACGCCATTTTACTCCAGCTGTAGAGGTTGTAGTGAACAGACGTGTCCATGCGGAGTCCATCCAGGGGTGCTCTGTTTTTGTCCATCAAAGGGCTTGGGCTACTAAATGGGTACCTGTGTCCTCCAGGGGTAGTGTGTTCCATCAAGGGGCTGGGACTGCTGTGTTCAGGGGTACTCTCTCCATTCATAAAGGGGCTGCTGTATAATCAGTGTACAGTGTACTATAATTATATCTCATGTATTGTGAGTGACCCCAGTGTAAAGTACTATACTATTATTTTCTGTGACACTGCCGGTCAGACCGCAGTGTATAATTAATCATACATAAACGTATTGTGACTCTGTAGGTGGTCCGTACTTTGTTGTATATGAATGGTTCCTCTGCCAGTCTAGGGGTGTTCTGCACAAGTTATAGCTAAATAATATATAATTTATATATATATATATATATATATATTGATGCTAAAACCCAATGTACAATGCTATACTATTATTTTTCTGTGTCACTGCCGGTCAGTCCACAGTGTATAATTAATCATACACATGCAGTATAGTGACACTGTAGGTGGTCAGTACTTTATTGTACACAAAGGGGTCCCCTGCTAATCTGGGGGTGCTCTGCACTAATTATAGCTAAATAATATATCCTTTAAAATATATATATATATATATATTTTTTTTTTTTGGTGCTAAACTCTAGTGGTCAGTACTATACTTTTTTTTTCTGTGACACTGCCAGTCAGACCGCAGTGTATAATTAATCATACACGTATTGAATTTGTGACACTGTTGGTGAAATTAAAGTGCAGTGTTAGATTACTATTTCTGACTCATACATGTGTGACACTGTGGGTGAAGGTGGCACCACAGTAATATATTTTATTTCGCACTCTTACACGAATTGTACAACACTGTTGGTGAAATTAAACCACAGTAGTTAGATTACTATTTCTTACTTGTACACATATTGTGTGACACTGTGCATGAAACTGATAATATATTTTAATTCAAACTCATACACATATTATACGACACTGTTGGTAAAATTAAACCGCAGTGTTAGAATACTATTTCCGACTCATACATATATTGTGTGACACTGTATGTGGTATATTTTTTGCCCAAATTGTGGTGTGTGCTGTACCTCACTTGCTTCATGTTTGTTGATAGATATGGGGGACGAACAATTGAGAGGAGAACAGGAAGCACATACTAGTGCTGCAGATGCTGTCACCAGTCATGACGATACAAGTCCATCAACATCATCTACTAAGGTTGATGCCCAAGGACATAGAGAACTTAAGTCAGGGCATGTAAAATCAAAGAAGCAATTTAATTTTACAGTGGTAAAGAAAAAAACATCAAATGGAAAGTTACAGTAGCTGCAGAGAAACAGGAAAGTGGCAAGGAAAGACTCAGATCTTGGCCTTTAAGTGGTGGGTTGGCAACTGTCATTGAGGCATCTTATTCTGCATCTCATAACAATGCAAGAACTTTTCACCCAGTCTAGAAGAGGTGTAAAAAAAATAAAAACCACTAAGGCAGTAGAACAAAATGTGCGTTCAGAGCCATCACACATTCCTGAGGAACATTTAGAGGTGTCCACATCACCTATGTTTGAGTCTGACATTGTTGACACATCTGCACATGTGAGGAGCAGTACAAGTAAAGATGGTGATAATGAGGGCATTATAGAAATTGAGGATTCATAAGTGGAAGTGGAACAGGGTGAGGGGGATATGTGTGTACTACTATCTGACACTGTGGATGATGTTAATGTTGTTTGTGTAAGTCAGCCACCAGTGGCTGAAGTTCTTGCCCTGATAAAAAGAAAGCCACTGTGATGCCTGGGCATAAGACCAAAAAAGCCACCTCTTGGGTGTGGGATTATTTTTACCCAAAACCTGACAATGTTTGTGAAGGCATCTGTTCCATTTGTGAGGCAAAGTTGGTAGAGTTAGGGACGATAGCCATCTAGACAACTCCTCCATGTTACATCATTTGTGGCGAGTTCATGAAATTTATTGCACAAGATTATAATGTAATTACCACCCTCATCATCAACCTCTTCATTAGTGATCAGAGGTAGACCTTCCAAAAAATTGTTTTGTGGGGGCCCAAACACAGCAAGATCTTAAGCCACAAAAGTGTCAGTCCCTGTCACTGAAGTGCTTGTTTTTTTTTTTTAAACTGTGCAAGTCCTTTTTAATATCAAACATAAGGGTTAGAAGGACATTTCTATCTTGCACCAATTTTCATTTCTGCACTGCTGTGTGGCAATGTTTTGTGGCAATGTTTTATAGATGTGCTATAAACTGCTGTACGTTTGTACCGCTGCTGTGTAGGTTAGTAACCAGCCAACTCACTGCAGCCTTTGGCCTAAAATGGATGAAAACAATATTCTGAGCTATGAGGTGGTCAAAACTGACTGGAAATTAATGTTATTGCGTTTAATAATAGTGTAGGAACAAAAACAGGCCCACATTCTATGACTTTAGCTGTTTTTATGACACACAAGGGTGGTTTTTGCAAAACCAAATTCAGATAAAAAACATGAGGCAGATATAGATCCAACACCAAAACCAAAACATGGGGGTCGGCGCACATCTCTAATTCATATGCATGCTAATTATAGTCCATGTATTTTCAGCTAATCCATTCACTCACCTTGTGATCGCATTTATATGTATGTGACCTGAGCATTGTGCCTTAATAAAGGCTGCAAAAATACTGTTGATATGTACACCTAGACAATAGGTGAGCACAGGTATCACCACCCCTAAAGCCATCAGATGAAAAACACATCATGCTTACTTCCCTTCAAAATGTCCAGCAGTTCCATCAGCTCAGAACTGTCAGAAATCAGTGGGACTCAGGTTGGTACACCAAAGTACTGTTCGGAGATGTCTGGCTAAAAGTGGTCTTCGTTGAAGAATTGTGGGCAAAAAGCCATACCTTCAACGTGGAAACAAAGCCAAGCGACTCAATAATGCACCAAAATGTAGGAACGGGGGTGCCAAAAAATGGCAATTTGAAATACTTGGCTGTAACAGAAGGCAGTTTGTTTGTGAAGGGCTGGAGAGAGGTACAATAATGAGTGTCCTCATGCAACAGTAAAGCATGGTGGAAGTGCCTTGCAAGTTTGGGGCTGCATTTCATCAAATGAAGTTGGGGATTTGGCCAGGATTAATGGTGTCCTCAATGCTGAGAAATATGGACATGTACTTGTCCATAATGCAATACTATCAGGGAGGCATCTGATTGGCTCCAAATGTATTCTGCAGCCGGACAACAACCCCAATCATAAAGCCAATGTCATTAAGAACTTATCTTATTCTGCAGCAGAACAACAACCCCAATTATACAGCCAATGTCATTAAGAACTATCTTCACCACAATGAAGAACAAGAAAGTGATAATATGGATCCCACAGAATCCTGATCTCAGCATCATCGAGTCTGTCTGGGATTACGTGAAGAGACAGAAGGATTTCAGCAAACCTACATCCGCAGAAGATCTGTGGTTAATTCTCCAAGATGTTTGGAACAACCTCCCTGCCGAGTTCCTTCAAAAACTGTGTGCAAGTGTATCTAGAAGAATTGAAGTTGTTTTGAAGGCAACGGGTGGTCACACCAAATATTGATTTGATGAAGGTATTTCTTCTGTTCATTCACTTTGCATTATGTTAATTGAAAAAAATAATCTATTAATACTTCTGTTTTTGAAAGCATTTTTATTTTGCAGCAATTTTTCCACATCCGCCTAAAACTTTTGCACAATACTGTAAATAATGTTCATTTGTTATTAGAGGTAAATGTTCTATTGTGGAAAGCATGAAACCTTGTAAAAAAAAGGATTTGGGCAATTACTATTTAGTGTTTAAAAATACACATATACAGTCAGGGGCTTTTTAAGAGAGGAGGGGACTCGCGGGAAGCCTACGTTGCGGGCCCCCTCCTCTCCAGATGCAAGTAGACTCTAGCATAATGCCAGAGTCTGTTGTACATGCGCAGGTCTCCGGAACATGGCGACTGTGCCTTGTTCCCGGTGACCAGTCCAGTGCACATGCACAAATCACTCGGAAATGGCCACGGTGGCCATTTTCCAAGTGATATGTGTCTGCACTGCTGGGCCACCACCATGGGACTCCAGAGGGGTAAGTTTGATATATGGGTGCAGAGTGTGCAGTGTGGGCCCCCCTGGACCCAGTGGCCTGTGTGCACCGCACACTGCACCCATTATAGAAATGCCTACAGTATGAATACAGTAGCTTTGAATATGTATAATAAACCAATTAACACCTACTTCACATATTTTAGAACAACTAAATTAAGACTAAATATGCCTTCTTGATACAAAAAGACTACAACTTGCAATAAATGTGGTTTATAATATGTATGTATGAAAAGTACATGCGTTTAATCCTGAACTTCAAAGAGCAAATGACATCCCAAATGAGTTTGAGAGGAACATAAACTCAGACATCCAAAGGCTTCAGTAACTAGGTTGACACTATCTAGGTTGACCACTATTGGTTGACAGTAACTAGGTCGATGAGGTTTCTAGATCGACAGGGTCTCTAGGTCAACATGTTCTTGGTCGACAGGTCAAAAGGTCGACATGAGCATTTCACAATTCTTTTTCTTTTTTTGAACCTTTTCATACTTAGCGATAAATGTGGACTACAATTGGGAACGGTAATCTGTGCCGAGCGCAGCGGTAGCCAAGCGAGGCACCTTGCCCGAAGCATGGCGAGTGAAGCGAGCCATGCGAGGAGACACAGTGTACTAATTGGGGATCCCGGTCACTGTACGAAGAAAACAACACCAAAAAAACATAAAAAAACTCATGTCGACCTTTTGACCTGTCGACCTAGACAATGTCGACCTAAAGCCCCTGTCGACCTAGAGACCCTGTCGACCAATAGTGGTCGACCTAGACTGTCAACCTAGTTACTATCTACCTTAAATACCACACCCGGGATGCGCATAGATTGCAAAAAGCTGACACCTAGCCAAAAATCTACACCTGGAACAGGTTTTGAAACTATAAGAATGGGTGCAAAGTATGTTAATACCCCCATCTGTGCAAGCCATCATAGGGGGTAATTCCAAGTTGATCGCAGCAGGACATTTCTTAGCAGTTGGGCAAAACCATGTGCACTGCAGGGGGGCAGATATAACATTTGCAGAGAGAGTTAGATTTGGGTGGGTTATTTTGTTTCTGCGCAGGGTAAATACTGGCTGCTTTATTTTTACACTGCAATTTAGATTGCAGATTTAACTCACCACACCCAAATCTAACTCTCTCTGCGCATGTTATATCTACCTCCCCTGCAGTGCACATGGTTTTGCCCAACTGCTAACAAACTTACTGCTGTGATCAACTCAGAATTACCCCCATAGTCTATCCATGTGTACAGCCTGAGCATAATCCCAGTCCTATTTCTTACAGCTCATATTGTGTTGATATATTAAATCTCACATCTAATAATGTATACAGTAGGACTGAATAGAAGTAAATGGCCGCAATCTCAATATAAAATGATGAACATACAGCATGCTTAGTTATTCTCTTTATTATAATTTAGTATCTCATATATTTATAATTATATATCAGATTCATATAGGGTATATTTAACCACACATCAAATACCGCAATTCTCAGGTGGATGGGAGGGGCAGAGCCAAAAAGACACCTGCGCAGCATAGCATTATACCACAAGGGGGCAGGGCTCCGATTATGATCAGTCAGGGAGGTTTCTAAGTACTCAGAAACCGCTCCTGCATGTGCTACAAGGATGCATCCTGTGTATATCCGCATACTGTACATGTCCACATGTTAACTGATATCAGACACTGTTTACATCAGGGCTGGCCAAACCGGTCCTCGAGATCTACCAACAGTTCACATTTTCCAGACCACCTAGCTGGTGCACAGGTGTAGTCATTACTAATTAAGATGTGCTGCATTCATTCCTAACTGACAATTCTACAGATCTCCAGGAGGCCTGGAAAACATGCACTGTTGGTAGATCTCGAGGACCGGTTTGGCCAGCCCTGGTTTACATCATACTTACCTACCTGACCCTCTCCATGAGGGAGAAAATGCTCTGTTCCTGGACTTTCCTGGTAATGTATGATTGCCATCACCTGTGGTGAAACACCTTTCTTATCAATTAACTAGCTCACCACAGGTGATGGCAATCATACATTACCAGGAAAGTCCAGGAACAGAGCATTTTCTCCCTCATGGAGAGGGTCAGGTAGGCAAGTATGGTTTACATCAGGGCTGGCCAAACCGGTCCTCGAGATCTACCAACAGTGCATGTTTTCCAGGCCTCCTGGAGATCTGTAGAATTGTCAGTTAGGAATGAATGCAGCACATCTTAATTAGTAATGACTACACCTGTGCACCAGCTAGGTAGTCTTGAAAATGTGAACTGTTGGTAGATCTCGAGGACCGGTTTGGCCAGCCCTGGTTTACATGTATAATACACAGCTTATGCAGGCTTACTTAGACTCCTGTTAGACAGCAGACTGAAACACTAAGTTGATCTGAAAATTCCCATTGAATGGAAATAATGCCAGATAAATGTGTCTCCAGATTTACCATTAAACATTCAATTCAATGAATTCATTAACTAAATCAACTGCAAATTGAACTCACAGACTTCATACCCTCCAACATGACCCGACCCACTAGGTACAAAATGCTCTGTTTCTGGACTTCCCTCTTAATTTATTATTGCCATCACCTGTGAAGAAACAGCTTTCTTGTCATTTAGCTAGTTCAACACAGGTGATGGAAATCATAAATTAAGAGGGAAGTCCAGAAACAGAGCATTTTCTACCTAGTGGGTAGTGTATGATTGCCATCACCTGTGGTGAAACACCTTTCTTCTCAATTAACTAGCTCACCACAGGTGATGGCAATCATACATTACCAGGAAAGTCCAGGAACAGAGCATTTTCTCCCTCATGGAGAGGGTCAGGTAGGCAAGTATGATCTGCAGTAGCTTTGCAGAGCAGTCTCACCTGGCGATTTCTCACTTCATTCACTCAAGTCTAAAGTGTAGACAGTTCATTGGTGATAAGTCACCTGGCAGCTGTTTTGTGTCACAGTCATTCAGCTTAAAGAGTAATGAAAATCACTAATCTACATATCGTTAATTTGCATCAATGGGTGTACTGATCTTACTAATACTGTACATATAAATTAACTGCAGTGTTTATACTTCATTAAATATGTTTCCACTGCTCTAATGTTCTGCAGAAAGTAGCCATGTTTTCTGGAGGGGTGACTCACAAACACAGGGGACACAGGAGGGCTGATTCTGAGTTGGACGGTGCTGCGACCACTTTAGCGTCTTTTGCTGTAACCGCATCTGCTTGATGCTAGTAACAGCATACCTCCCAACATGACCCTCTCCAGGAGGGACAGAATGCTCTGCTCCTAGACTTCCCTCTTAATGTATGATTGCCATCACCTGTGCTGAAACAACTTTCTTATCCATGAACCTGTTCAACACAGGTGATGGCAATCATAAATTAAGAAAAAAGTCCAGAAGCAGAGCATTGTGTCCCTCCTGGAGAGGGTCATGTTGGGAGGTATGGTAATAGTCCTTTTTCTGGTGTACAGCTGTGGCTCCCACTTCAGAAGCTGCAGTTCGAACGATCAGCGCCAACCAAAGACTGCAGGAGGGAGCTGGTCAGCACATATAAACATACATGTAAAGTTATATGTAATATATGTGCTGGCTGCTTTACCCGAGGATCTTATCTTCAATAAATCCATTCCCAAATCCCTGTGAAACTAGCCAATGGGAGTCTGGGGACTGGCTTACTGTTAGGGTCTCCTGCCCTGTGCTGCCACGTCGTCATGGCAACCGGGAGACAAGTGCTAGCGGAGTAACCTGAGCGCAGCTGATACTCCGGTTCGGGTCTTTTGCTGTGCAGTGGTTACAGGCTCTGTGCACGGCAGGGGATCCGGTGCTGGTTTTTGTGCTCACAGTCTGTGAGGTCTGAGTGGGGCATGGACAGCACCTGCTTTATAAGGCCTCTTCTCAGGTTAAGCAGATGCTGCTGAATCTTTGTTGGTTAGACAGTTCCTGAAAGTTAGCCAGTACTGTGTAGCTTTGTATTTGTTGTTGCTTACTGCAAATAGGCCTGAGGATTTGGTACTACACTCTGCCAATCCAGACCTAGCAGTAAGACTGGAGTCAGTCGTTTAACTTGCTGGGGTTCTTTTACTACTCTGTGAATTTAGCAAGTTTGCGGCTGTATTCTAAGACTTGCCTGCCTAAATCCTGTCTTACTGTGCAAGGTGTCAGGTGTCAGTTTAGTGGCAGTAAGCTGAACCTGTGCACTGCAAGTGAGAATTAGGATTGTGGAGACTCTCCTAGTGTCTATCATTCCATCTCTGACCAAGGAGTTTACTGCCACACCCGTTGGTAACCCTTTAGGGTTTTGCTGTTGCCCTTAGCAACAGCATTTCGGGTTCTCTACGTATTAAAACACAACATCTTGCTTTTCCCATCTGAGCATTACTAATACTAGGGAGACACCCAGTTCCTTAGCCTCTGGGCTTCTCTGTTCACTTTGTGTGTATTTTGTTACCCTATCACCTTCTGTGTACGTAATGTCATATTCCCCAGTCTGTCTGTGAGTTAATTTGTTTTGCATACCTATCCGTTCAGACACCAGTACATTCCTGCAGGCACTGGTGTGCATAACAGTTCAAACACCAGTACATTCCTGCAGGCGCTGGAGTGCATAACAGTTCTGACACCAGTACATTCCTGCAGGCACTGGTGTGCATAACATATTCAGCAGCCTAATACTCCTGTTGAAATTTTGTGGGAATATGGAGCATACCCCTCAAAATACGTTGCAACAGGTGGTCGATCAGGTGCAGGTCCTGACTCGACAATTTAATGATTTGTCCATTAAAATGCACACCTCCCAGGCCGCTGGCGGAGCTCCCGCAGCAGCAGCACCTTCAGGGGTTAAGGAGCCGAAAGTAAATCTCCCGGATCGTTTTTCTGGAGATCACTCGCAGTTCTTTTGTTTCAAGGAGAGCTGCAAGCTATACTTCCGGCTTAGGCCTCAGTCTTCTGGGTCGAAGATTCAGCGGGTGGGCATAGTGATTTCCTTGCTACAAGGAGACCCACAGGTCTGGGCATATGGGTTGCAGCCTGACTGTCCGTCGCTTAAAAGTGTTGATGCTTTTTTTACGGCACTGGGCATGTTGTATGATGACCCTGACAAGACGGCCTCAGCCGAGGCTCAGATTTCGATCCTTAAGCAAGGGCGAAGGCCAGTTGAGGTTTACTGTACGGAGTTTCGGAGGTTGGCCCATGATACCCAGTGGAATGACCCAGCCCTGAGACACCAGTACCGAAGAGGTCTTTCTAACCAGATAAAGGACCAACTGGTACAATATCCCTTGCCTGATAGCTTGGATCAGCTCATGCAGTTATCCATCCGGGTGGATAGACGGCTGAGAGAGCGTAGGCTTGAAAGGGAGACTGAGGTTTCCTTCTTTCCCAAGGGAACCTCAGACTCTGAGGAATTTTCCGAGGAGCCTATGCAGATTGGGGCTACCCGCCTCTCCTCGCGTGAGAAGACGCGGAGGAGACAGCAGGGGTTGTGTTTGTACTGTGGGAATAAAGGTCATGTGGTAGTATCATGCCCAGAAAAGCCAGAAAACTTCAGGGCCTGAGGGTGATGGGAAATATCCTGTCAGGCCAGAAGTCAGAATTTCCCAAGAAGACTTTTATCATTCCGGTGACCTTGAAGATCCTCGGTCAAACTGTCAAGACTGAGGCCTTTGTGGACAGTGGGGCCGACGGGGTTTTTATGGACCGCCAATTCGCCCTGAAACACTCTGTTCCCTTAGTACCCTTGGCATCGTAAATTGAGATTTGTGGGTTAAACGGGGAACCATTATCCCAAGGTAAAATTACCTCTTGCACTAGCCAGATTTCTTTGTTTATTGGAGCCACACACTCTGAAAAATTGTCCTTTTATGTGACTGTCTGTACTTTTGCCCCATTGGTGTTGGGGTTACCCTGGTTAAGGGCCCACAATCCTCAATTTGACTGGGTCTCTGGGGAGATTCTTAGTTGGGGTACTGATTGTTTCAGGAGTTGCTTGAGCCTTCCAGTCAGGCTCTCGCAGCTAAGTTTGCCAGGATTGCCAGGGTGTTATGCAGATTTTGCGGACGTGTTCTCCAAAAAAGTTGCAGAGATACTACCTCCCCATCGCCCCTATGACTGTGCCATTGATTTGTTGCCAAATGCTAAGCTTCCCAAGAGCAGGTTGTACTCCCTGTCACGTCCTGAGACTCAGGCTATGGCAGAGTACATTCAGGAGAACTTGGCTAAGGGATTTATCAGACCTTCACAGTCTCCAGTTGGGTCGGGGTTCTTCTTCGTGGGTAAAAAGGACGGTTCGTTGCGACCCTGCATCGACTTCAGGGAATTGAACCGTATCACGATTAAAAACTCATACCCACTGCCCCTCATTTCGGTCTTGTTTGACCAGCTTCGTACTGCCACCATTTTTTCTAAGATTGACCTACGCGGTGCGTACAATCTAATCCGAATAAGAGAGGGGGATGAATGGAAGACTGCCTTTAATACCCACTCAGGGCATTATGAATATTTGGTGATGCCTTTTGGGCTCTGTAATGCCCCGGCAGTCTTCCAGGATTTCATGAATGATGTGCTCAGGGAATATTTGGATAGATTCTTAGTTGTATACTTAGATGACATCCTAATCTTCTCCCATTCCCTGGAGGAACATCGGAAGCATGTACGCTTAGTCCTCCAGAAACTCAGAGACCACCGGCTTGGGGCGAAGCTGGAGAAGTGCGAATTTGAAGTTCAGCAAATCGCATTTCTAGGATATATTATCTCCCCAGAAGGTTTCCAAATGGAGGGTTCCAAGGTACAGGCAGTCCTGGATTGGGTGCAGCCCACTAGTTTGAAGGCGCTTCAGCGTTTCCTGGGCTTTGCGAATTTTTATAGACGATTTATCGCTGGATTTTCGTCTATAGTGGCGCCCTTGGTGGCACTCACTAAGAAAGGGGCGGATGTTGCTCACTGGTCTTGTGAGGCTAAAGCGGCTTTTGCCCGTCTCAAAAGGGCATTTGTATCGGCCAAGGTGCTGCGACACCCAGATCCAGAGCGTCCTTTTGTGGTGGAGGTGGATGCCTCTGAGATGGGTATTGGGGCAGTGCTTTCTCAGATGGGAGTGTCTGATAATCGCCTTCATCCCTGTGCTTACTTTTCCCGTAAATTTTCGCCTGCCGAGATGAATTATGACGTGGGTAACCGGGAATTGTTGGCTATTAAGGATGCACTCGAGGAGTGGAGACACTGGCTTGAGGGGGCTAAGTTTGTGGTCTCAATTCTCACCGACCATAAGAATCTGGCATATTTAGAGTCAGCGAAGCGTCTCAATGCCAGGCAGGCACGATGGGCTTTGTTTTTTGCTCGCTTTAATTTTTTGATAACATATCGCCCTGGGTCAAAAAACATCAAGGCTGATGCGCTCTCGCAGAGTTTTGCTCCAATCCAGGAGACCACCGAGGAGCCGTTGCCCATTGTGTCCCCATCATGTATTAAAGTGGGCATTACCCAGGACCTCTTATCATTAGTCCTTAGAGCACAGGAGCAGGCTCCTCCAGACCTTCCGGTAGGTCTTTTGTTTGTGCCTCCTAGGTTAAGACAGCGAGTGTTCCTGGAATTCCATGCCAAGAAGTGGGCAGGTCACCCGGGTATTGCCAGAACTCGGAAGTTGCTATCTAGGGCGGTGTGGTGGCCCTCGGTGGCTAAGGATGTGGATCAGTGGGTTCGGGCATGTGACATCTGTGCCCGAAATAAGACTCCTAGAGGGGTTCCTGTTGGCCCATTACATCCACTCTCTATCCCATCTAAGCCATGGACCCACATTTCAATGGATTTTGTGGTGGACTTGCCCAAATCCTCGGGGATGACAGCCATCTGGGTTGTCGTTGACAGGTTTTCGAAGATGGCGCACTTCGTTCCACTGGTTGGGCTGCCATCGGCCAGACGCCTGTCTGAATTATTTATGCTGCATGTTGTGCTTCTCCACGGGTTGCCACTTGATGTGGTCTCTGACCGCGGATCCCAGTTTGTGGACAAATTCTGGAGGGCATTTTGTTCCGATCTCCAGATTTCTGTCAGCTTGTCGTCAGGCTACCATCCGCAGTCTAATGGGCAGACTGAAAGGGTGAACCAGTCCTTGGAGCAGTTCCTCAGGTGTTATGTCTCCAAGTGTCAGACTGACTGGGTTGCTCATCTGTCCATGGCGGAGTTTGCCTATAACAACGCGGCTCACTCTGCTACAGGGATCTCTCCCTTCCTTTGTGTGTATGGGCATCATCCTAAGGCCAATTCTTTTGACCCCCTGGACTCCACGCCTGGTGGTTCCTCTGTGGTTTCGGTCCTTAGAGGTATTTGGCGGAAAGTGAAGAAAGCCCTTGTGTCTGTGTCATTAGTGACCAAAAGGGTTTTTGATAAGCGGAAAAGACCCTGCAGCTTCAAATTAGGAGACTTCGTCTGGTTGTCTACCAAGAATTTGAAGTTGAGACAGCCATCTCATAAGTTAGGCCCCCGGTGTTAGGCGCCGAGGGTCCGCCCGTCAGTGCGGCCCGGCGCCTAGCAACTAGGGACGCCGCAGGCAGACAGCCGCCGGTTCCCTAGCAACGCTAGACGCCGGGCGCACGGAGCCGCTCAGACCCTAGCAACGGGGACGCCGGGGTCGGACTGCGTTCCCCGTTGCTGGGTCTTAATTAATCAGTTCAATTGTATCCTGGCCGTGCAGCATGCAGCTGCACGGCATGATTATGTGATTACCCTGTCTGGATCTTGATTGGAGGGCTCCCAAATTTAAGCACTCTCCGGACTTCTCACAGACGCCGGTGATAGCTTCCTGTTTGCTGTGTCAGTTACAGAGAGTTTCCAGTCCTGCTCTATCCGGTTGTTCCTGTCCTCAGTGGTCCAGTACTCGGAAGTTGTCATCTATTCCTGGAGTCCGACCGAGCACCTTTAACATCCTGTGGTGTTCGTGAGTCGCGGCGTAGCCGTGTGTTGCGGCTTGACCGCTTACTGTTTATTATTTAGTTTCTTTGTGTTCCGGAGCTTTTGCGGAGGATTCCGCTCCCACTAATCCACTCTGGTATCCAGCGGTGCTGGATAGGAGTAACGGATCAGTGGATCTTTGGTTGTCCTTTTCCCTGGCGGTTTGTCCGCACATACTTTTGGTTTAAGTTAGTTAGCTTGTAGCCCCTGGCCTGGTTGCTTAGTCAGAGGGCCCCTTGTTATCACCCTGTCTCGGATTTCCCTTTGTCTCCCATTAAGACCTGAGGGGGCATCGAAGTTGGGCAGACATAATCCGCCCTTCAAACGCGGCTGCCATGGGCTCAAGCAACCATAGTCTCGCAGGGGATTTCTGATAACACGGGCGAGACAACGGAGTTAGGGCGCCAGGGGTTACTAGGCTTTCCTGCTCCCGTAACCAGCATATCTTTCCAGTACTCAGACCTCTGCCATTAGATCTCCTCTGGTCTGGAGTACGGGAATCATAACATTATCACCGGCCAGACTAAAATTTAAAATTAAACAGGATTTAATTTTTTCCCTTATTCAGTTGGAAGATTTGTCGGCCTCATGAATCCCACCGGTGTTGGGCCAAATCCTGGCCAGCTTCTAGTTAGCCAGATTCAAGAACTTACTCAGATGGTTCAGGATCTGTCCCTTCGGGTGAGGTCACAGGAAGATCTGTTACGGACTTCCCCGAGGGTCATTCCTGAACCAAAAATGCATTTGCCTGACCGTTTTTCTGGGGATAGAAAGCAGTTTTTTAATTTTAAAGAGTCTTGTAAACTTTATTTTCGTTTAAGACCAGTCTCCTCAGGTACGGAATCTCAGCGGGTTGGAATTATTATTTCTTTACTTCAGGGGGATCCTCAGACCTGGGCTTTTGGTTTAAGAACAGACGATCCGGCTTTATTGTCTGTAGACGCCTTTCTGGGGTCTTTAGGGCTATTGTATGACGACCCTGATAGAGAGGCATCCGCCGAGAGTCAGTTGCGTGCTCTCAGACAGGGTAGGAATCCCGCAGAGATTTATTGTACGGAGTTTCGCCGTTGGTCGAACGACCGTGGATGGAATGACCCAGCCCTGCGCAGTCAGTTTCGCCTCGGCTTATCCGAGTCTATAAAAGACAGTCTCCTTCAGTATCCCGCTCCTGAGACTCTCGATAAACTCATGGAGCTCTCTATTAAGATTGATCGTCATCTCAGAGAGCGGGGGGCTGAAAAAGGAGCATCTGTCGGGTCTACTCCTTGTGTTTTTTCCATTCCTGTGGACATAGAGGAGCCCATGCAGATAGGCCTCTCCAAACTGTCTCCTGAAGAAAGAACCAGAAGGCAAAATTCTGGTCTTTGTTTATACTGTGGAGGTAAGGGACATTTTGCCCGTAATTGTCCGAACAAGTCGGGAAACGCCTCGACCAAGTGATTTGTGAGGGGGTTCACTTTGGTCTGCAGCTTATCTCCTCAAATAATTCACTGTTAGTCCCAGCTAAAGTTTCCTTTGGCAGCCTCTGTTCCTCGGTCTCGGCTTTTGTGGACAGTGGAGCTGCAGGGAACTTTATGGATTTAACATGGGCCAAGGCCTTAGGTATTCCTCAGTTAGCCTTGGGTAGGTGTATCACCATGCATGGTTTAGATGGGAGTCCCTTGTCCAATGGGGTTATTTCTCTCTGTACACCTCCTGTTCTACTTTCGGTAGGAGCTCTGCATTCTGAAAAAATTGAGTTTTTCCTTACCCATTGCCCAGCAGTCCCAGTGGTTCTGGGTCACCCTTGGCTGGCCTTTCATAATCCCATCATTGATTGGCAGTCGGGGGAGATCTCACAATGGGGTACCATCTGTAATAAGGAATGTATTACGTTTCCCATCAGAATAGCTGCTGTCATTCCCGCACCCATTCCTGTGGAATACCAGGATTTTGTTGATGTATTTTCCAAGGGCAATGCGGACATTCTGCCTCCCCATAGGCCTTATGATTGTGCTATTGAGCTAATTCCTGGTGCCACTTTGCCTAAGGGAAGGTTATATGCATTGTCCGGACCTGAAACTGTGGCCATGAATGAGTATGTTAAAGAAAGTCTTGGGAAAGGATTTATCAGGCCATCTAAATCCCCTTTAAGTGCAGGCTTCTTCTTCGTGGAGAAGAAGGATGGATCACTCAGACCCTGCATTGACTTTAGAGCCTTGAATAAGATCTCAGTGAAAAATACTTACCCTTTGCCGCTGATTTCTGTCCTCTTTGATCAGCTACGTTCGGCTGTGATTTTTTCTAAGATTGACCTGAGAGGAGCATATAACCTCATCCGAATCAAGTCAGGGGATGAGTGGAAAACGGCATTCAGTACTCAGTCGGGTCACTATGAGTATCTGGTTATGCCATTCGGCCTGTCTAACGCTCCGGCAGTTTTCCAGGATCTCATTAACGATGTACTCCGTGAATTTCTTGGAAGATTCGTTGTAGTCTACTTAGACGATATTTTGATATATTCTGACTCTATAGAACAACATGTTACCCAGGTGCGTCAGGTTCTAAAAAAATTACGTGAAAATCACCTATATGCCAAGCTGGAGAAGTGTGAATTTCATGTCACGGAGGTATCCTTTTTAGGGTACATCATTTCCCCTCGGGGATTCTGTATGGAACCAAAGAAGCTCCAAGCCATCCTTAGTTGGGCGCAACCCACCAACTTAAAAGCAATTCAGCGCTTTTTAGGGTTTGCGAATTACTATAGAAGATTTATTCACTCTTTCTCCGACCTAGTTGCTCCCATTGTGGCACTGACTAAGAAGGGAGCAGATCCTACCAACTGGTCACGTGAAGCGGAGTTATCTTTTCAGGCCTTGAAACAAGCCTTTGTCTCAGCCCCAGTCCTCAGACATCCCAACCCAGAATTGCCTTTCATTGTTGAGGTTGATGCCTCGGAGGTTGGAGTAGGGGCTATCCTATCTCAGAAGGATCCGGGTTCTCTAGAATTACATCCTTGTGCCTTTATGTCCAGGAAATTCTCATCTGCTGAATCCAACTACTATGTTGGTAACCGGGAATTACTGGCTATTAAATGGGCTTTCGAGGAGTGGAGGCATTGGCTTGAAGGAGCCACTCATACCATTTCAGTTTTGACTGATCACAAAAATCTTCAATACATTGAATCAGCTAAACGGCTGAATGCCCGGCAAGCTCGTTGGGCTTTATTTTTTACTCGTTTCAAGTTCATTATCACCTTCAGGCCAGGTTCCAAGAATACCAAGGCAGATGCCCTGTCACGCAGTTTTCTTCCAGTTCAAGACAACAGTCCTGTTACTCCCATACTTCCGTCTTCAGTCATTCGGGCAGGCCTCACACAAGATTTATTTACCCAGTTAAAGCAGCTTCAACATCAAGCTCCTGGAAATACTCCTGCTGGTCGTCTTTATGTCCCCGAGTTTTTGAGAGCAACTGTTTTGACGGAGTTTCATGATAGCAAAGTTGCCGGGCATCCGGGGATCGCTAAAACTTTTGAATTAGTTTCCCGCTCAGTATGGTGGCCTGGTCTTTCCAAAGACATTAAGGAGTTTGTTTTTTCTTGTCTGGTCTGTGCACAGCATAAGGTTCCCCGTTCCTTGCCTATCGGTCAACTTATGCCCTTGAATGTTCCTCTCAGGCCATGGTCTCATATTTCCATGGATTTTGTGGTAGACCTCCCTCTGTCAGCCGGATGCCGAGTCATATGGGTGGTAGTGGACCGTTTTAGCAAAATGGCCCATTTCATTGCTCTTCCCCGATTGCCATCTGCCCAGGGATTGGCAGTCTTGTTCCTCCGCCATGTTTTCAGACTCCATGGGTTACCCACTGATATTGTTTCTGATCGGGGTCCACAATTCATTGCACAATTTTGGAAGTCTTTTTGTGCCTCATTAAAGATGAAATTATCTTTAACGTCTGGCTACCATCCCCAATCCAACGGGCAGACTGAGCGAGTTAATCAATCATTAAAACAATATTTGCGTTTGTACTCGGCCAAACTCCAAAATGACTGGTCTGAGTTTCTTCCGTTGGCGGAGTTTTGCTTACAACAATGCCTGTCATTCCTCCACCAATGTGTCTCCATTTTTTACAGTTTTTGGTTTTCACCCCAGAGCTAATTCCTTTTTTCAACATTCCTCTGTCTCCTCGCTGACCTTGACCTCTCATCTCAAACTCATTTGGAGAAAAGTGCACCTGGCTCTCAGAAAAGCGGCATTTCGGGAGAAAAATTTTTCTGACAGGCTCCGGCGGCCGTGCACTTTTAAAGTAGGAGATAGGGTATGGTTGTCGACTCGCAACATTAAACTTCGACAAACCTCAGCCAGATTGGGTCCTAAATTTATTGGACCATTTCATATTATCAAAAAAGTCAATCCAGTTGCCTTCCGGTTACGTTTACCAAAAACTTTACGGATCGGAAATACCTTCCATTGCTCCTTGTTGAAACCATATGTTTCGTCCAGTAGATTTCCTCGCAAGATCTCTCAGGGGAAATCACCAATAGATGTACAGGGTCAGCAGGAGTTCTTGGTGGAGAAGGTTCTCGATTCCAAGTTGTCCCGGGGTCGGCTTTATTTTTTGGTACATTGGAGAGGTTATGGTCCAGAAGAAAGGTCTTGGGTCCTGGATGAGGATCTCCATGCCCCGAGGCTCAAAAGGGCATTTTTTTGAGAATTTCCTCAGAAACCTGGCCTTAGGGGTTCCTTGACCCCTCCTCAAGGGGGGGGTACTGTTAGGCGCCGAGGGTCCGCCCGTCAGTGCGGCCCGGCGCCTAGCAACTAGGGACGCCGCAGGCAGACAGCCGCCGGCTCCCTAGCAACGCTAGACGCCGGGCGCACGGAGCCGCTCAGACCCTAGCAACGGGGACGCCACGGTCGGACCGCGTTCCCCGTTGCTGGGTCTTAATTAATCAGTTCAATTGTATCCTGGCCGTGCAGCATGCAGCTGCACGGCATGATTATGTGATTACCCTGTCTGGATCTTGATTGGAGGGCTCCCAAATTTAAGCACTCTCCGGACTTCTCACAGACGCCGGTGATAGCTTCCTGTTTGCTGTGTCAGTTACAGAGAGTTTCCAGTCCTGCTCTATCCGGTTGTTCCTGTCCTCAGTGGTCCAGTACTCGGAAGTTGTCATCTATTCCTGGAGTCCGACCGAGCACCTTTAACATCCTGTGGTGTTCGTGAGTCGCGGCGTAGCCGTGTGTTGCGGCTTGACCGCTTACTGTTTATTATTTAGTTTCTTTGTGTTCCGGAGCTTTTGCGGAGGATTCCGCTCCCACTAATCCACTCTGGTATCCAGCGGTGCTGGATAGGAGTAACGGATCAGTGGATCTTTGGTTGTCCTTTTCCCTGGCGGTTTGTCCGCACATACTTTTGGTTTAAGTTAGTTAGCTTGTAGCCCCTGGCCTGGTTGCTTAGTCAGAGGGCCCCTTGTTATCACCCTGTCTCGGATTTCCCTTTGTCTCCCATTAAGACCTGAGGGGGCATCGAAGTTGGGCAGACATAATCCGCCCTTCAAACGCGGCTGCCATGGGCTCAAGCAACCATAGTCTCGCAGGGGATTTCTGATAACACGGGCGAGACAACGGAGTTAGGGCGCCAGGGGTTACTAGGCTTTCCTGCTCCCGTAACCAGCATATCTTTCCAGTACTCAGACCTCTGCCATTAGATCTCCTCTGGTCTGGAGTACGGGAATCATAACACCCGGTTCATCGGCCCTTATAAGATCACCAGGGTTATCAATCCGGTGGCATTTCAGTTAGATCTGCCCCGTTCTTTGGGTATCAATAAAACATTTCATTGTTCCCTTTTAAAACGGGCAATTAGTAATCCTTCTTCCAGTGGAAGACCTTCCCCTCTTCTGATACGTGGCCAGAGGGAGTTTGTTGTTGAAAGGATTCTTGACTCCAAGATGGTTCGGGGTCGGCTGTCATTTTTGGTGCATTGGAAAGGGTATGGCCCGGAGGAGCGGTCGTGGGTGCGCAGTTGTGATCTTCATGCCCCCAGACTGATACGCTCTTTCTTCTCGCAGTTCCCCGATAAACCCGGTGGTAGGGGTTCTTTGACCCCTCGTCAGAGGGGGGGTACTGTTAGGGTCTCCTGCCCTGTGCTGCCACGTCGTCATGGCAACCGGGAGACAAGTGCTAGCGGAGTAACCTGAGCGCAGCTGATACTCCGGTTCGGGTCTTTTGCTGTGCAGTGGTTACAGGCTCTGTGCACGGCAGGGGATCCGGTGCTGGTTTTTGTGCTCACAGTCTGTGAGGTCTGAGTGGGGCGTGGACAGCACCTGCTTTATAAGGCCTCTTCTCAGGTTAAGCAGATGCTGCTGAATCTTTGTTGGTTAGTCAGTTCCTGAAAGTTAGCCAGTACTGTGTAGCTTTGTATTTGTTGTTGCTTACTGCAAATAGGCCTGGGGATTTGGTACTACACTCTGCCAATCCAGACCTAGCAGTAAGACTGGAGTCAGTCGTTTAACTTGCTGGGGTTCTTTTACTACTCTGTGAACTTAGCAAGTTTGCGGCTGTATTCTAAGACTTGCCTGCCTAAATCCTGTCTCACTGTGCAAGGTGTCTGGTGTCAGTTTAGTGGCAGTAAGCTGAACCTGTGCACTGCAAGTGAGAATTAGGATTGTGGAGACTCTCCTTGTGTCTATCATTCCATCTCTGACCAAGGAGTTTACTGCCACACCCGTTGGTAACCCTTTAGGGTTTTGCTGTTGCCCTTAGCAACAGCATTTCGGGTTCTCTACGTATTAAAACACAACATCTTGCTTTTCCCATCTGAGCATTACTAATACTAGGGAGACACCCAGTTCCTTAGCCTCTGGGCTTCTCTGTTCACTTTGTGTGTATTTTGTTACCCTATCACCTTCTGTGTACGTAATGTCATATTCCCCAGTCTGTCTGTGAGTTCATTTGTTTTGCATACCTATCCGTTCAGACACCAGTACATTCCTGCAGGCACTGGTGTGCATAACAGTTCAAACACCAGTACATTCCTGCAGGCGCTGGAGTGCATAACAGTTCTGACACCAGTACATTCCTGCAGGCACTGGTGTGCATAACACTTACATGTATATGCTGGCTGGCTCACCCCTGCAGTCATTGGTCGGCCACTAAGAGGCACCATCCAGACTTGCTCCAGCCATAGCTAGGTGCAGAATCTCAGTATGGCCTCTTGAGTCCAAAATCACTCCTGGGACTTACCTGAGGGGATCGGTATGTGATCCCACCGGCTGGGATGCCGAATGTCAGTATACCGACATTGGCATCCCAGGCGCTAGAAAGCCGGCAGGTGGGCGAGTGCAACAAAACTCCTTGCGGGCTCGGTGGTGAGCTATTCTCCCTCTATGGATGTCGTGGACACCCATAGAGGGGGTATCACCTACAGTACATTCTGGCGGCGGTATAGTACCCCCGTCGGGATCCTGGCGTCGGTATTGAGACAGCCGGGATCCCGATGGGTGGTATGTTCACCGCATATCCATCTGAGACTCTCTTATAATAACATACTTTTATGACAGAATTTCTTTGTGAGTCTCCTTAGCCACCTTCTAGCAACGGCAAAGGAACACCCAATACATTCCAGAGTCATTGTGGCCCAATTGGTCCTGCGACTCTGTGGGCAGACACAGTGGGAAGAATAAATACAAATATAGCAAAGGTGCCAGTCAGATTAATAATTAACAGGGTGTGATAATAGTAGCGAAACTAGAAGAGGTATGCCAATCGTCTATAGAAAAAGATAAATGACATATCTAAGTGGCTCTTATACATACACTGACACATAGCATATTCCAATAGAAAAATAACATTGTATTCAGTTAACACATTAATAACTCCCAGGAGTGGGTCAATAAAAGAGCAACTAGTCACAAGTAATAACATAAAACTGCATACTGTATACAGTATAAAGTGCACAATCATTACACACAGGCCTTGCCCATAATACTGTATTTCTCAGTCTCACTTGGTGTAATCAGTCGGCACATGTAATATAGGTATGAATTAGGTATCATCACCATTGGTATACTTGGTTTAAAGGTAGTGCAGCAAGTATGGCGGTACGGGGCAGTACTGCATACTGGTAAGAAATTGGCAGCTGGTAAGCAGTACCGGGGAGAGGAGAATGCAGCATGCGGCTCTCCTCTCCTGCCCAGCAGTTAGTACGGTCTCTGTTGTCTTCCTTCGGCAGCAACGGCGGCGTGTATCACAATCAAATGCTGGTTTGTGAGTTAATCAGAGCTTGCGCACCGACAGCCAATCAGGAGCTGTGCTCTCCACACCCCAACACAGTGACACTGCAGAGCCGGCCCCAGGCAGCAGCAACGTTTAGTTGCATTTCTGGGGCCATATGTATATCTGGCACTATTGGGGGGCATATGTGTATCTGGCACTACACTACTGGGGGCATATGTGTATCTGGCACTGTGGGAGCATATGTGTATCTGGGACTGTGGGGGCATATTTGTATCTGGCACTGTGGGGGCATATGTGTATCTGGCACTGTGGGGGCATATGTGTATCTGGCACTGTGGGGGCATATGTGTATCTGGCACTGTGGAGGCATATCTGGCACTGTGAAAGCTTATGTCTATCTGACACTGTGGGGGCATATCTGGCACCATGGGGCCATAAGTGTATCTGTCACTGTGGGGGCATATTTGTATCTGGCACTGTGGAGGCAAATGTGTATATGGCACTGTGGGGGCATATGTGTATCTGGCCTTGTAGGGGCATATGTGTATCTGTCACTGTGGGGGCATATTTGTATCTGGCATTGTGGAAGCATATCTGGCACTCTGGGGTCATATGGGTATCTGGCACTGCACTAATGGAGGCATTTGTGTATTTGGCACTGTCAGAGGCAAATGTGTATCTGGCACTGCACTATTGGGGCATTTGTGTATCTGGCACTATTTGGGGCATATGTGTATCTAGCACTGCACTATTGGGGGCATATGTGTATCGCACCCCCTATATGTGTATCACACTCCCATTTCCATTGGCCATGCCCCATGTGGCATGTGGCCACACAGTACCACTAAGAATTTTTTCTACTTGCACCACTGTTGAAAGGAATCACTCTATGGTGTGTTCCAATGTGCTCCAAGGAGAGTGATCTTAATATGCACACAAATCTGCAATGTCCACTTACCGCAACAATTGCAGAGACTCTCAGTTCTTTTCTGTCAGTCTCAATGCAGCCAGCAAAGAGAATCCAGTGATGAAAATACAACGGCTTCACTAGCAAAGCAAATACAGTCATGGTATTCCTCACTCCATAGATAATGGAGATGGTAATCCTCTGTCCTGTTACAGTATATATCTGGCCCTTTATGGCTCGCCGGGACCAGCAGTGCAGTGAGTGCAGTAATACTGCAGGGGCTTATGTACCGTATCCTAAATACTTATTGCAGGTGAGCAGCCACCTCTTCAAGCAGCATGTAGAGGGCCTGAGGCCAGTAGTACATGCAACGTTAGCAGCAATGCTATGTGAAGCTCCCTGCTGGGATGCTGAGGGCACTTTCACAGTGTAACTGACAGGTGCAAGTAACTCCGTACTTTTAGCGTATTTCCTCGCCAGCAAGGCGACTTTCTCAAAAAGCGGAGTGGGAAGCATGGAAACCTGGTGTCACTGGCCCCACATTGCACACCTTGTGCCCACTCATAATACTTACCACTCCCTTGGCAATGCAGGACACAACAACCATATCACCTTAAATATACATGTAATTATAAATGATACTCTACTTTGATGGTTCCTTTTTATAGATGAAGCAAATTCACTCATAGGAAGCTTATTTGCTGTCTTGCATTATTCAAGAAAGTTCACAGTAGTGTACAAGGGCAAGTCTCACCAACTATCCTGCAGTCTCATAGTTAACAGAAAAGAAGTATTCATAGAAAAAACTTAGCAAATGTATAGTATACCCTGTTATAAAATATCATACAACTACAGAAACGTGTCTCATAAGTATGTATACAGTACTTTTACATTAAACAGAAGAACATAAGCTATTTCTAAAAGCAACCAATTACATCACAACGACACAAATAAATTCCTTTGATAGAATTCAAAGGATGTTATAAATGTTACTATTGTATTAGTTATTAATGCTGAAGTGCTTCTCAATTGGGCAAATTGTTCTTGTGTTGGAATACAAGCGTGAGAATCTATTTTGCTTTAATTCCTTCAGCTGCAAAAATCTTCATAACCAATTTTTAGCAATGATCGCTGCTTCCAGTTGTTTCAACTATGAAAGAATTTACAGCTAAACAGAAGTTTTATTTTTTCTTTTAAATTGTTGACTATGTCATGTTTTATGGGGTTCTCTTCAACAAGTTCCAACAGATTGCTACATTGTTTTTCAGACGGAGAATGAAGATTACAAAGCTTGATTTCAATGAAGTCAAACCCAGCTGCACATGATGACAATATAAAATCACCGCCATGATCATTAAAATACAAATGCCAATTATCAGGAAGGACAATATAGTGCTGGAACAATGCCGGCTTGCTGTAAGGTAAAAAAAAACAGAGGAAAAAAAACAAAACAAACAAAAAATCATTACTATTTTGTGATCAAGAAAACAAACATCAAACATTAAATAGTTACAAGCTTTACTACATAAATTTGATCTCATTGTGTAAAACCATCATTGTAAATGAAAAAAACTATATTCTTAAATTTCTGTTTTCACTTATATAGGACTTAGAGGTACATTAACTAAGCAGTGATAAGAGTGATGAAGTGAGCCAGTGGAGAAGTTGCCCATGGCAACCAATCAGCACTGAAATAACATCTATAATTTGCATACTATAAAATGGTACAGAGATGCTGATTGGTTGATAGGGGAATTTCTCCACTGGCTCACTTCTCCGCTCTTATCACTGCTTAGTAAATGTCCCCCTTAGTTGTTGGCAGCACCGATTTGGGTGGATAGAAAATTAGGAGGAGCCATGGGTATCATCACCTGCTCAGTTTGATACTACAATGACTGAATACGTCCAGCTGAGCAGGGGTGTATCTAGGGGTCTGAGCGCCCCTGGCAAAGTAAAGGACAGGAGCCCCCCCCACCCATATTTGAAATAGGGAAGGCACGTGTGTATATGCATATATACATACACATACAGTATATATATATATTATATACTTATTTATATAGAAAATATATATCCACAATATTCCCCAGCACTCCAAGATCCCCTCAGGGTAACATGATCAAGTGCTCTCCTACAGGGTATGTGCCCCCAAATGTGCAGGCAGGAAGAACAGGCGGCACTCGGAAAATCCAAAATAGTGAAGGAAGGGGAGATGATCCCTGAAAGATAAATGAATAAAAGCACCCTGTCGGGACATTATTTTGTAGTCTCTTAGTGCCGACCTACATATATATATATATATATATATATATATAGTATACACACATATATATATATATATATATATATACATACAGACACTATATACATACATACATATACATATATACATACACATATAACCTACACACACACATATATATATAAATATATATATACATATATATATAATTCTTGCACTTTTAGCAGCAGCTGACCCCTCCTTCCTGGGTAATTCCTCACCTGCTGTGACAGCCAGTAATGAACACAGCAAGCAGCAGTGGCAACCGCTGTAATTGGCACTGAAGAGATGCCGTGCGCATGTGCATGGCATCTAATTGTGCAGTGAGGTGAGATGGGGGCTGCCCAGCTGCTCAGGAAGCGCTAGGCACGTTCCCAAAATGATGAAACAGGGGGGGGGGGGGGAGGGGGAGGTGTCACACTGCAAGGCCCCGCCCCTTCACCCGAGGCCACCGTTTTTAAGCCAGCTCCTGCATGCAATCGTTCCAAAGTTGGAAGGTATATATATACAGGATGAGTATCCCATATCCAAATATTCCGAAATACGGAATATTCCGAAATACGGACTTTTTTGAGGGAGAGTGAGATAGTGAAACCTTTGTTTTTTGATGACTCAATGTACACAAACTTTGTTTAATACTCAAAGTTATTAAAAATATTGTATTAAATGGCCTTCAGGCTGTGTGTATAAGGTGTATATGAAACATAAATGTATTCTGTGCTTAGACTTGGGTCCCATCACCATGATCTCTCATTATGGTATGCAATTATTCCAAAATACGGAAAATTCCAATATCCAAAATACCTCTGGTCCCAAGCATTTTGGATAAGGGATACTCAACCTGTATATATATATATATATATATATATATATATATATATATACTATCCGAATACACCGGCACTCAGCTTAATCACAAAGGCGCCCAGGTGCCCTCCAAGCATGAACCCTAGCACGGGTCTAGATAATCACAATGGACAGAGGCGGCACTCTCAGGACTTGCAGTGATGGTAATAGTAAAGAAAAAACAGCTACATCAAAGCTCTGTAGATTAACGTTTCGATTTATCACAAAACCGTCATCAGAATCACATAACCTGTAATACAAACAAGACATACTTACATAACATCGTATCCCCCCGTCAGGAAGCCGCCAGCGCCGCGCCGTCTCCCGAGTCAATGACGTCACACATGCGACGCGCGCCCTCCGGCGCGCTCAGGTGACCACCCGGCGTCATGGCAACCTAACACACCAAAATACACAACAGTGAGAAATAAATAAAAACAACAGCAGCAGAGTATACTGACATGGTTAGGAGTTTAAACAACCATCCTATATTCATAATCCCTACACCAATGCTGAACAAACTGTAAATAAACTGATAAGCTATAGCTGATAAAGAAAAAGCATACTAGAGATCGGACCCAAATAAAAGAAAAAACAGCTATGTTACAAAAAGCAGCTTAAAGGTAACATCTCATTTAAGCCGCGAGGAGAGACTGTGTCCAGACGGTGAATCCAACGTGATTCTCTCTGCAGCAATGCCCTGTGTCTGTCACCCCCCCGCATTCTCTTGGGTGCTTGATCTATAATTTTGTAGCGTAAGGTACTAAGCCCGTGATTGAGTGCCTTAAAGTGCCGAGCCACTGGCTGACTGTGTGTGTTCAATTTGTCCAGTCGGACGCTGTCAGAGACAGAATTACGGGTGTTGAACAAAGGACTGTCTTTTGTGCCATCTAGCAGTTTTGATAATTTCCAATGGAAACTTGACCATTACAAATTTGACCGTAAGCTCCGACTCAAAGAACATTTTTCTAATATGCCCACACCTAGATCAATGGAGTCTGGCATAGGGATTCGCAGCAAATCCAAGTTTGATCCACTGAGTATGAACACCTCATTGAAATGCTTTAATAGAACTCTGGATCAGCAAGTGCTGGAGATCGACAAACGGGAAGGACATTTTAGGCCCAATTTATCCAAAGACGAGATGGAAGCACTTAAGGCCTTGAGTAAGGACCAGTCCATCATAATCCGCCCTGCCGATAAGGGGGGCGGAATTGTTGTACAAGATCTGGGACAGTACAGAAATGAGATCTACCGGCAGCTGGGGGATACAGCTGTCTATGCTAAATTAAGTGCAGATCCGACCACGATTTACAACCAGGAACTGGGCAATATTTTGGAAACAGCGGTCAGGGATGGCATCATCACTAAGAGCACCCAGATGGCTCTATTTGAGGAACATCCTGTGGCCCCGGTACTATATACGCTGCCTAAAGTGCACAAGCACCCGACGGAGCCGCCAGGCCGGCCGATCATCGCCGCCAGGGATTCAATCTTTTACAAAGTTTCCAAATATTTAGATAACTTTCTTCAACCCGTTATCCAGGTTCAGTCCACCTACTTGAAGGACACTACTGCTCTTATCTTGAAACTACAGGCAATAAAAGAAGTGCCAGTGGGCAGCTTCCTATGTACGATGGACATAGTAAGCCTGTATACGAATATACCCCACCAAGAAGGGTTAGAAGCAGTTAGGAGACTGCTGTCCACTAGTCCGACATATAATGGACCTGATGTATCTTTTTTTCTAGTACTGTTAGAATTGACATTAAAACGTAACTATTTTTTGTTTGACAAGGGGTGGTACATACAGCGGCAGGGATGCGCGATGGGGTCATGCGTGGCCCCCGCGTTCGCCAACTGCTATATGTTCGACCTAGAACGTGATACCTTTCTTGCAGATCCAGTTGTTGCAGTAAATATTCGTTTTTTCGTGAGGTATATAGATGACTTGCTGCTTATCTGGACGGGTCCCAAGCAGGACTTCATTGACCTAATGGTACGGGTCAACTCCGGCGACACCGCGATTAGGTATACATATGAGATTAGTGAGGTCTGCGTCAATTACCTTGATGTTTGCATTTCCCTACGTGAGGGTAATATCCATACAGGATTGTACAAAAAAAGCACTGACAGAAACACCTTGCTGCATTTTGCCAGCCAGCATCCCAATGCGACCAAGATGGGGCTACCTTACTCTCAGTTTCTGAGAGTTCATCGGATCTCCGATGATCCTGTTGAAACTGAGAGGGAGATAGACCTCATGGTACGTCAATTTTTGGTTAGGGGTATAAATACGATGCCTTGATTGAGGCCAAACAAAGGGTGCTCAAGATTCCCAGGGCTAAGACATTAGGACAGAGTCCCAAAAAGAAGGGGGGCGGAGAGGTCGTCCCATTTGTCCAGCGATTTCATTCATCTAGCGGGGAGATTGCAAAATGTGCCAAAAGATTGTGGCCTATAGTGACTGCGGATAAGGACTTGCCGTGTCTCCGTAATGTCACTATGATGCCGAGCTTTGCTAGGGATCGCAACCTTAAGGATTGGTTGGTTAAGAACGACATTTCTTCATTTCAAGATAGGATCCCTACCAATTTTATGACCAGAAAACCAGGCTGCTATAGGTGCACTGGGTGCACCACTTGCAGCTACATGGAGACGGGGAGTTCTTTTCCGCATCCGCAGACGGGAGTGAGGTGTGCCATCCGACAGGTGTTGACGTGCTCCAGCACATTTGTCATTTACATTATACGTTGCCCTTGTGGTCTCCTCTATGTGGGGAAGACCACAAGGCAATTTAAGGAACGGATGGCCCTACATAGGTCCGCAATTAGACAGGCATTGGAGCACACGGGCACACACAGTCAGCCAGTGGCTCGGCACTTTAAGGCACTCAATCACGGGCTTAGTACCTTACGCTACAAAATTATAGATCAAGCACCCAAGAGAATGCGGGGGGGTGACAGACACAGGGCATTGCTGCAGAGAGAATCACGTTGGATTCACCGTCTGGACACAGTCTCTCCTCGCGGCTTAAATGAGATGTTACCTTTAAGCTGCTTTTTGTAACATAGCTGTTTTTTCTTTTATTTGGGTCCGATCTCTAGTATGCTTTTTCTTTATCAGCTATAGCTTATCAGTTTATTTACAGTTTGTTCAGCATTGGTGTAGGGATTATGAATATAGGATGGTTGTTTAAACTCCTAACCATGTCAGTATACTCTGCTGCTGTTGTTTTTATTTATTTCTCACTGTTGTGTATTTTGGTGTGTTAGGTTGCCATGACGCCGGGTGGTCACCTGAGCGCGCCGGAGGGCGCGCGTCGCATGTGTGACGTCATTGACTCGGGAGACGGCGCGGCGCTGGCGGCTTCCTGACGGGGGGATACGATGTTATGTAAGTATGTCTTGTTTGTATTACAGGTTATGTGATTCTGATGACGGTTTTGTGATAAATCGAAACGTTAATCTACAGAGCTTTGATGTAGCTGTTTTTTCTTTACTATTACCATCACTGCAAGTCCTGAGAGTGCCGCCTCTGTCCATTGTGATTATATATATATATATATATATATATATATAATCACACAGATATGTACAATATGGGTTATTTGTTATATTTTATATGATGTTCAGTTAGTGAAATCAGTGCCTGAGATGGTCACTTAAGTGTTACAACTGCCGGAGACTTATTTAAAATGACAGGGAGAGGTTTTAGAAATAGATGAATGCTGCTGTGTTTAATAGGTCATAATGGAGTTACAGTAGACTCCACAAAGCCATTCCCTGATCCCAAGTGTATGTATAGCAGTTACATTTTTTTAACAGTCTGTGCACATTTATTCTGTTATCCAACCACGACCATCACTCGGCCCCATTCCATTTTTGACAGCTGAACAAAGGAAAAACAAGAGACTCAGAGAGATCATTGATCTCTTTGGGAAACACAGGTGCAGAGCACATGGCTGTCTTAGCTAAGCCCATGTCACAGCAGAGGAGGGGGAAGTAAAGCATGTTTCACTTATACTCGACATGTGACCTGTGCCAGCACCTCTATGGGACCAGTATGTGAGCTTCTGTTGCCTCTGCTCAGCTTTAAAAAATGTAACAGATAACAAGCAGAATTATTTAGGGCCTGTGGGCACAAGACCTGAGGCAATAAGAAACAAAGACCTGAAATCCCCCATAAAAATGCCTTTTGTTGCTGATTACCTACCATGCATATAGGATGCCTCTGGTTCTCTAAAGTGCACCCGTCTTCCTGATTTCTGATGGCTGCTTTCATCCCCCTTATCTACTGTCTGCTTCCGTAGTATTGATGGCGGCATCTAGAAGACAGTTGCATAGTAAGGAACATGGTACATTTGAAGCCATTAGAATCCCATTTGAAAAACATATTTGTCAGTCATCTCATATGTAACCTTTGTAATCCTGTATACATTGATTTAAATGACTATCAGAAACTGCCCTGGTAGATCCTTAAAGCCATAACATTTACCAGCTATGTTAGATTAAACCTTTTATTACCGCAAGATAGAATTTTTCCTTTCCATTCTATTGTTCTCTAAAGAGCCCATAAATATAATATTTGTTTTAAAATGGCTTAAAACAGTATGCTTGAGATCCAAAGCCATCACAATGCTAATACTCCACTGTCAGTGCAATTTCTCTCCTCTCATTTGTACAGATGAAAAACATGCATAAAAATAATTCATCCTAGAAAGAGTTCTCTATAAGGAGATTACCTTTGCTGGAGGACATTTGGTTTGGTTCATTGCGTTTTCTGCATATATTCACCATTTTCTCCGTTTAATTTCTCTTTTCTAATATTCTCCTTTTGTGCCCTTGAGGTCTTCCACGTGAGTCTATTTCCTTTTATATTCTGATTTTTACTGTTCTGCTTCAGTTTGAGAAATGCCTTTTTTTTTTAAATAAGGGTTTTAATTTTCCCTTTTTTTTTTCTGATCTGATGTATTATATTTCAGACCTTGTGGCTATATATTTCAATTCTGTCTTACCATTATTGTGTCCATGGCAACCTTGCAATTTTCTGTGGCCCCAGCTATTACTGTATAACACTTTGGTGGAACGCAGCAAATGGACAGTAGGCGTGTCACATACCATACAGCAGTGTTTTTCAGCCACTGTGCCGTGGCACACTAGTGTGCCCTGAGCAGTCTCCAGATGTGCCGCCATAGAAGCACAACCAGGCCCGTCAGTGTTTTGCCGCTACTGAGGCCCTGGAACGATCAATACTGGTGGGTTGAGTGGTTGCAGAGCCAGTTCTAATTTTGGGCCCAGGCAGTGTTGGGCTCTTCTGGCTTTCTTAGATGTAGCTCAGGCATTAGCTATGGAGAAGCTGCGACATGACATCCTAGGATACGCAACTGCACCATGCATCACCATTATATTTGAGTGTGCCTTGGCTATATTTAAATCTTGTTCCGTGTGCCGCAAGTTGTAAAAGGTTGAAAATCTCTGCCATACAGTACAAGCAAAGCCGGAGACATTGCTTCTCTGTAAATACATTGGAACTGAACATAAAGAAGTTACTCAATAGGAAGTTGACTTCTCCTAAGGTTATTTATGAAGCCCAAAACATCTGCAGTGCAAAAGAAGCATTTATGCCTCAATTTCAGATGTGGATGGATATATAGGGGTGTATTCAATTGCTGTCGGACAGTTCACTATTCAATTAGCGGCCAAATCCAACTGATTTTGTCCATTACCGACAATGCCAATCCGACTTTTTTTAAAGTCAAATTGACATTGTCAGAAACGGGGCTAAAACCGCCGATCCACGTATTTTCCGACAAGTTGGGATTGCCGACCTGTCGGAAAAACGGCAGCCCCATTGAATAGGTCTAATCACAATTCAACCTAAAAAAGTCGGAAACTGACGTCTATAATTGAATACACCCCATAGAGTTAAAATAACAAACTTCCCCATTTGTGGGCAATCATTACTGCAGGGTCCCTAGGAGAACTTACATTTTACTGGCACTTTTATTGCCCGATACTTTTATTGGTGCTTGTTTCATGCCTCTGTGTCATACTTTGACACAAATAATATCACCTCTGCAGCCTCCCACCTCTTCTTGTTCCAGATCTGTAACCAGTGAAATTAAATTGAGGAAAGAGCCTACTGTACTGGAATCAGGGCTAGCGACAGGGGGGATCAAAGGGGACACCTGTACCGGGCCTTAAGTATCAGAGGATGTGAGCTGCCTTGTCCAAATCTGGTAGTGAGCTGCAGGAGGTGTGGGCGCAGCCTCAGAGTGACAGGAGTCTCTCACACACAGTGACTGTGCGGCGTGAGTGTGCACCCGCTATTCCCGGTCCAGCCTTGTTGTAGGCAGTTATGAGACATGGCAGTAGCTCCACTGGCCAGGATTCCCATGCCCTGCGTCGGCCTTTTCTGATGGGGTGAGAAGGTTGCATGGTACCTGCTGTGTGGTGTTCGGGGGAGTGCAGCGCAGGTGAGTCTCTCCCCGTGGTAAGAGTGGATTGGTGAGGAGATACAAGGCTTTGGGATAGGGTAAGGGAGCTAGAAATACAGCTTGGAGCCTTTGGGGAGAGACAGACAGTTTGTGGGGGGAGGAAGGTGAGATATACATAAATTATATGTATGTATGTGTGTGTATATATATATATATATATATATATATATATATATACACACTGCTCAAAAAAATAAAGGGAACCCTAAAATAACACATCCTAGATCTGATGTCTCCTGATGTACTGGCCTGTCTCCAGGTAGTGCCTCCATGCTCTGGACACTACGCTGACAGACACAGCAAACCTTCTTGCCACAGCTCGCATTGATGTGCCATCCTGGATGAGCTGCACTACCTGAGCCACTTGTGTGGGTTGTATGGAGGTCATACAGGCACGTGGAGGCCACACACACTACTGAGCCTCATTTTGACTTGTTTTAAGGACATTACATCAAAGTTGGATCAGCCTGTAATGTGTTTTTCCACTTTAATTTTGAGTGTGACTTCAAATCCAGACCTCCATGGGTTAATAAATCTGATTTCCATTGATATTTTTTGTGTGATTTTGTTGTCAGCACATTCAACTATGTAAAGAGCAAAGTATTTAATAAGAATATTTCATTCATTCAGATCTAGGATGTGTTATTTCAGTGTTCCCTTTATTTTTTTGAGCAGTATATATATCTATAGCAACAATGTCCGGTGGCACTCTGGACTTCTTATGCAGAAGGAATCACCAACACATGTATTGAGTAAATCAACGTTTCAGTGCCTGAGCACTTTTATCAAGATGTGGCATATAACAGTTTACAAACACCTACCCTATAAATAGCACCAGTGAAGAGCTATGTCCGGTGTCATGTCCCGCCTTCTCCTCCCCTCTCAAAGTGCAGCACAATGACGTCAGGTAGTCTCACAAACAGTGTTGCTTAGCAACCCAATCAACAATACAATATAACACACAGCACTTTGCCATCATAGCGCCTACATGCAAAAATACAAAACCGACTGCATATATATGTGTATACGCAGAATGACTAAGACTTTGAACAAATAAACAAATCAAAGAGTGCCGCCGGACATTGTTGCTATATAGAGCTGTATGCTGTTCAGCCTAATACGGAGGGCACCTGGCAAGTTATCAGGACACAGTCTGAGTGCCGGATTTTTGCTTGGTATATATATATATATATATATATATATATATATATATATATTCTGTTGCACTTGTATATATATATATATATACTAGGTGCTTCATAGCGCCCTACGGGCGCTCTTCACACCGTCGCAAGGGGCTACGCCCCCTTAACCCTTGCATGCCTTTCTGGGGTTCAATATTTGTGTTATATGGAGTATCACCTGCATTCCTTTGTTAGTGGTTAAATATTGCACAATGAAAGGGTGTGCGATGGTGAAGGAGGCGCAGCCCCTTGCGACGGCGTGAACAGCACCTGCAGGCCACAATGTACAGAATGTAGCGGGTGCGGGGGGTACTGCGGATGGTGTCTGTAGATGCTGCGGATGGAGGGGGGGCGGAAGTGGGGGTGGGGCCCGGATGGGGAAGGGTTGGGAGGTGCTGCGGGTGGGGGAGGGGCAGAGGAGTGGGGGATGCAGATGGGGGAGGGGTCCGGAGGCACTGCAGGTGGGGGAGGGGCAGGGGTGCCATGGGTGGGGGAGGGGCAGGTGTGGGGATGTTGCAGATGGGTGAAGGGTTCCGGAGGTGCTGTGGGATGGGAAGGGGCGGGAGTGCCGCTGGTGGGGTAGGGGTCCGCAGGCGCCATGGGTAGGGGAGGGGCAGGTACGGGTGTTGCGGCGGATGGGGAAGGAGGTCCGGAGGTGCTGCAAGTGGTGGAGGGGCAGGTGCGGGGGTGCCATTGGTGGGGGAGGGGTGGGTGAGGGGGGGACCGTGGATGGAGGAGGGTGTCTGCAGATGCTGCGGGTGGAGGGGGGCAGGTGTGGGGGAGACATATAAGGGGGGTGAATGGTGGAGGGGGCCTGGAGATTGCTGGGGGTGGTGAAGGGGCGGAGGAGTGGGAGCCGCGGGTGGTGTAGGGGGTCTGGAGGCACAGCATGTGGGGGAGGGGTGGAGTGCCGCATGTGGTGGAGGGGAAGGTGCGGAGGTGTGGTGCATTGGGGAGAGGTCTGGAGGTGCTGCGGGTACTGTACCTGTCAAAAAGGTAGTTGGAGGGTATGCAGTAACAGGGCCAGGACAGGGGTGACAGGGTCAGAACAGGGTTGACTGGGCCAGGACAGGGGTGACAGGGTCAGAACAGGGGTGACAGGGTCAGAACAGGGGTGACGGGGCCAGGACAGGGGTGACGGGGCCAGGACATGGGCGACGGGGCCAGGACAGATATGACAGGGACAGGATAGGGGTGACAGGGTCAGTGTAGGGGCGGCAGGACCAGGACAGGGGTGACAGGGCCAGTATAGGGTTGACAGGGCAAGCACAGGGGTGACAGGGCCAGGATAGGGGTAGCAGAGCCAGCATAAGGGTGACAGGGCCAGGATAAGGGTGAAAGGGCCAGGATAAGGGTGAAAGGGCCAGGATAAGGGTGGCAGGTCAAGGCCAGGGGTGACAGGGACATGACAGAACACAGGGCACGGGAGAGATTGGTATTAGGGACAGAACAGTGGTGACAGACAGATGTGTCTTACCGGAGTCCCTGCTGCTGGCTGCTGCTGTTCCACTCCAACCTGTTGGGATCTGCTGCTGGTGGAGACTTGGCATAGCTGACTCTCTTAGGCTGTAGTCCTGCTTCCTCTGCCCGTCCGCATCACTCCCCCCCTCCTCAGTCACACACCGCAGACCTCGCGCAGCTGTCGGGCACTGTGGTAAGGTGAGACTGGGAGTGACTGGTTAGCCCCCAGGAGATGCTGCGGCTGGAGGGAGGAGGGGGTCATAGCATGTACGTGGCACGGACCTCACAGCTGCTGGGCACTATGGTAAGGGGAGACTGGGAGTGACTGGTTAGCTCCCAGGAGACGCTGCTGCTGGAGGGAGGAGGGGGACTTCTGCAGCACTACCCGCCAGCTAAAGTGTGTGAATGAGCTGGGCGCACCTCACTGCGGGTGGCAGCGCTGCAGCTAGCGGTGGGGTTGTCGGGGCTGGAGATAACAGAGGCAGTACGAAAAGTGCACAGCGGCTGGTGACCCACAAAACTACAGCTAAGAAGCGTGGAGTGTGCCAGAAAGTGACGCTCCTCCCCGCCAGAGAGACCCTGCTGAGTATGCTGATGTGGGGGTCAAGTATGGCATACCCCCTCACACACCCCCATACCTCCCAAATGTCCCAATTTTCGCGGGACAGTCCCATTTTTTGGGGTCTGTCCCGCTGTCCCACCCGCGGGTCGCAGTGTCCTGCGGTGGGGGAGGGGGCAGTTGGAAAGCTCCTGTACTCGCTGTTCTGCTTAGCAGAGCAGCGGTGAATAGTGGAGACAGAGGGAGAGGGGGCATCAGGGGGTACAGATTAAGGGGGGGTTCCAGCAGCAGAGCCGGATTAAGGGGGGGAGGGGGGCAGGCGGTACGTACCGTTGGCCCTACAGTTTTAGGGGTCCCCCCGGCTCGAGTAGCTCTGTCCCAGCTCAGAAGCTCCCCCAGCAACAACGGCAGCATTGTGCTACAGTCAGCACACGCTGCTGCGTATTGGCAGGTCTGTGGTGTTGCAGGGAGGCAGCAGTCTCCCTGCTTTCTTCTGCCTGTGCGGGTGTGTAGGGGGAGCGACCACCTCCTCTGGATTTAGCCCTAGTTGAGGGGCCAAAATTCCATAAAAAAAAAAAAGTCCCGGAATTTGCATAAGGGGGCGTGGCCACACGGGCGCGATTAGGCCACGCCCCCAGCCCCACAGCAGGCACAGCAATGAGATAGGGCTCCCCTGTCTCAAGTACCCTGTGCCCCCCGGACTCATAATCAGCCCCTGGGGGCATGCCAGCAGCTCACAGAGCACTGGGCATGCCCCCTCACTGACGAAAACGGGGGCCCTCCCGTGAAGCCACGCCCCCTTTTTGCTGTGTGTGTGTGTGTGTGTGTGTGTGTGTGTGTGTGTGTATCCCTCCTTCTGCCTGAAGAAAGCTTATGAAGAAAGCTGGGAGGTATGCACCCCTGCCTGTGCCATGTCCATACTATCTGTTTCTGCAGCTGCTCCTAGTGTCCTATAGATTTGGCCAGATCTGTGACTCATTTGACTAACTCCGCCCATTGTTGTGACTCCGCCCAGCATTAGCAAATGAATCACAAAATCACAGATCTGGGCTATTATATAGGAGATATATATATATATATATATATATATATATATATATACTGTATGTATATATATATATATATATATATATTTATATAAAATCTATGGGGGGCCCCAGAGATATCACTGTACTGGGCCCCAAGATTTCTGTTGCTGGCCCTGACTGGAATTCCACCCATCATCTTCTGCTGAGGCTGCAAAACCTAGAGATTCCTGGCGGCTCAGCAATGTGAGCATTGCTCTGATGATGTGTACAAGAGAGGCTTATTGAGGGCTGGCCATCAACCATAGATTGTTTTGCAGCCATCGATGGTTCGAGGCTGAGGAAGTTTTCACCATAGATGGCCAGCCACCGATTATATAATATTGAGAATGGTGGTGAATCCAAAGATGCAGCCTCCCCCCCCCCCCACCCCCAGCATCCCTGTTGCCAGTGACGTCATCTTTCCAGGCTTCAGAAACATGACAGGTGCTCAGGAGCATGGACACGTGTCTATGCTATCTTCTGTGTCAGTACCATCTTTCCAAGGCAGAAAAATGATGCTTTTGATAGCAAATTGGGGGTGGCAGGGGGGGGCTTGACCCATGTGCCATGCACACTCATTAAAGGTACCTATTGACCAAGAGTCATCACACTTTTTGCCTGCTTATAAGCAGTCAAGTGGTTCCTTTGCAATGCCATGTATGCAGTAATAATAATAATAATAATAATAATAATAATAATAATAATAATAATAATAATAATAATAATTTGTGTATGGATGGAGCCTGGTTGTGTGGCTGGCAAGAGTGTTTATGATATACGGTAATAGTTATATAGCTGTCAACAATGGTGTCTAATTGCATTACTTTTTCAAAAATTGTTGATTCTATCTAAGCTCGAGGCTGGAAAATTGTGTTTTTCTTGTACAAAGCATATTGATTTTAGGTAGCGGCAGAACATCCATTGCAGATGCATCGCATTGGGGCCCCTGAGGACTAAGGGGCCTTCTGCTGCCCAGATCAGCAATGAGTTATCCCCCCCTCCCCCCACACACACCCAGCAGACCATTTTGAGCAATGTCAGATGAATGCCCAGTGCGGAGGGTGAGCCCCACTGCCTGAGGGACCTGCCCCTTACCTTATGGAGGTAGGGCTGACCTTGTGTGTGCCGGACTGATAGAGGAGTCCTGATACCTATCAGCGCTGATGATCACAGCCACTTAGTTACTACCTCTAAGTAACAGACAGCTGTACATTTTTCACTGATGTCTGTGTATTAAGGGCAGTGAATGCCAATTTGAGGATAGCACAAGGGGCGGAGGCCCCTGTCACAGACAGAACAGAGGACTCTGTGTTCCTGCCCCCAGCAAGGTACATGACCCCTTTTTTGTACATCATGCAGGACATTGTGTTTGTACCCGTCACTCACTACCTCTCCCTGCCACCCTCTGCAGAGTGTCACCCACTGTCTCTCCCTGTCACCCACTGCCTCCCCCTGCATTCAGCTGTCACCCTTTGCCTCTCCCTGTCCTCTTGTGCCGCCACCAGCATTCTGCTGTCACACTCTGCCTCCCCTTGCCTTCCATTGTCACCCCCTATCTGCCCCTGCTTTACGCTGTTGCCCTCTGCCTCTCCCTGTCACCAAATTCTATTTTTGCACCTGGGCTCACCACTCACAAGTTCTACATTGTTTACATTTCTTTTTTACAAATAGGCAAAGCACTTTTATGTTCTCATTGGCTCTATGTCATGCAATTAGGGAAATTAAATTATAATGTTTGATTAAATAAGCCCATTGTCTCAGTTCACTTGAACAAGCCCCATAGTGGTTGAATTTCTTTCACCTGAGACAGTGAACACTTTACTATGGAACCTATTCAGTATCAGTAGCAGATTCTGCTAAATAGCAGAATGTACTACTGCCTGTGATCGTATGCTGGGGGCCGTCCCAGCATAGGGCAAGGCCGCCCAGTGTGCCAAGTCCCGCCCATTGTTGTGATCTTTGTGATCGCAATGCTGACCATGGATTTGCGGATGCCCCCTTGCATACGCAGCATGGCTGCGTATGCAGCTGCACCGCTGCTATGTCATGCAGCACCCCAAAAATGCTCTGTACCTGCCCTTGTTTTTGCGACCACGCCCCGCATCGCCGCTGCCACCCGCTACGGCCAATCACATTGCAGTTGAATCCTTCCCTGAATGCGACCACACTGTGAATAGTCACGCACACAATTAGCGGTTGTTGCACATGCGCAGTTTAGCAAAAATCAATTGTTTGCAATTTTTGCTAAGTTGCAGTTCGAGCTGAATTAGGTGGTCATTCCGAGTTGATTTCTTGCTGAAAATGTTCGCTGCGCAGCGATGATGCAAAAAAAGGCACTTCTGCGCATGCGGCGCAATGCGCACGCGCGATGTACTTTCACAACGGCCGATGTAGTTTTACACAAGGTCTAGCGATGCATTTCAGTTGCACTGGCTGCCGCAGAGTGATTGACAGGAAGAGGGCAATTCTGGGTGTCAACTGACCGTTTTCAGGGAGTGTTCGAAAAAATGCAGGCGAGTTCGAAAAAATGCAGGCGTGCCAGGAAAAACGCAGGGCGTGTTTGTGACGTCAAATCCGGAACTGAATGGTCTGAAGTGATCCCAAGCGCTGAGTAGGTCTGGAGCTACTCTAAAACTGCACAATCTTTTTTTGTAGCCGCTGTGCCATCCTTTCGTTCGCACTTCTGCTAAGCTAAGATACACTCCCAGAGGGCGGCGGCTTAGCGTTTGCACGGCTGCTAAAAACTACTAGCAAACAAACAACTCGGAATGACCACCTTAGTGCCCTTGTTTCCTATAATTTTATAAAATCAGCTAACTGATACAACTGCTGGAAAATCAGTGAAAAGATTTATAACAAAGCTAAAGTATAACCTGCAGGGCCAATCTAATGCAACGGGGAAAAAGAAAAACTATTAGGCTGTTCTTCATAATTACCTTTAAAACAGCAGTTACCGAAGTCTCTGTTCACTTCCATGTGCATAATAGCAGTGCCTTGATCAGTGTTATAACTAATACTGCAGGGAGTATCATTCTTACTCAAGTGGTTTGTGAAAATGAAAATTTTTCACAGTAATAAAGTTCAATTATTTTCAAGAGTGTAGTTACCCTTCAAGGTACATTTGTCTTCCCATCATTTTCAAGTGAATTTGCCATGAGCATGACCTAAGGATTTATCAATATTAAATACTGTGTTTATGGTAAAGTAAATAGTATAAGTCTGTTTTTCCATATCAGTTTTTTTCCCTGGTTTTCTAGAAGACCCCTGAGAATATAGCAAGTCAGGTCTGTCAGTGATGACGTTGACAGTCCTTCAAGTTCTAGCAGAGCCAAGCTGAATTAGAGTCTGAGGAGGCAGTTTGGTGTTGAGCAGCTGCTTCCCTTATACATTAGAATACAGCACATTCCTTCCAAAGTTCCTCCTTCCTCCTAGTGGCACACTAGCCTCACCTCTGTAGCTGACCCTGTAGAAGACCGGTGGTGTCAAGAGGGGTGGGGGAAGCGGGTACAAAATACCTGGGCCCAAGCTTACTGGAGAGGCCTGTCTTGGGTCTGGTATAGCTGCTATGGGCAACTTGCAGCACTGCAGAGGCCTGTGCAAGACGTTGCTTCCATCTTTTTTTTTTGGTGGGGGATGACAACTCCTCCCAGAATTTGGCCAGTGACCATGCTTCCCTTCAGTAAACGTGCTGATGTCCATTCTCAGAGGCCCTGTAGAAGACCTGGGCTCCTGAGCACTTCCACAGGTCACTGAGCTATTGTATAAGCCTGCACATACAGTATGTCCTCAATTTACTATCCTTCGGTCCGGACATACTGCAAGTTTCAGTAGAAAAAGCAGCTTGGGAGGAGTCATAACCATGTTAATGTGTCACAAGCTAGTGTTATATAGAACCATATACATTACTAGCTTGTGCCACCTTAACACAATTTGTGATACTTTATTTGGAGTTCTGATATCTTACTACATGTTTTTGTGTGACGCAAAACCACACAAATGTCCTGCAGGAATGATAGTTAAATAAGTACATATCTGCATGTTATAATAGCTGATAGCAGCTCGATTTCCTCTCCTCTACTGAATACTGCCAATGGACTGCCAGTATAGGACAAGCAGTACTATATATGATACGCCTATTCTGCTGTTGGATGACACTGTTCAGTTTTTTTACTACTGTACTACTGTCACTACTGAGAATGTAATATGTATTGTACACTGTCCATTATAGACTGAACTCTATATTATATTTTCAGCCATGGGATCTTGGTTCTGGCAGATACTACTTTGCATCAGTTGCGGTACTTGTGAGTGGTGGCCACAGGTGCAAAACTATAATTTGGGCCCCCCTCCTCTACCCTAACCCAAGTTCTCAATATGCCACATGACAATGTGGGACAAGGAGAGGCAGTGGGTGACATTGTAAGACAGGACGGGGCAGACGTTACTAGAGAGGCAGAGGATGTCAACAGAAGACAAGGGGAGGCAGAGGGTGACCAGGGCTATGCAGAGGAAGACAACGGAAGGCAGGGGGAGGCAGAGGTTAACATAGAGTGGCAGAGAGTGACAACAGAAGGCAAGGGGAGGCAGAGGGTGACAGCAGAAGGCAGAGGGAGGCAGAGGGTGACAGCAGAAGGCAGAGGGAGGCAGAGGGTGACAGCAGAAGGCAGGGTAAGGCAGAGGGTGACAGCAGAAGGCAGGGTAAGGCAGAGGGTGACAGCAGAAGGCAGGGTAAGGCAGAGGCTAACATAGAGAGGCAGAGGGTGACATTGGAAGGCAAGGGAAATAGACAGTGACAGCAAAAGTCAGGGGGAGGAAGAGAGTGACAGCAGAAGGCAGGGGGAGGCAGAGGGTGACAGGGAGAGGTAGTGAGTGACTGGGGAGGCAGTTGGTGACAGGGGTATAAGCACAATGTCCTGCGTGGTTTGGAGAACATAGCGGCCTCCACTCTGTTTGTGACAGGGACCCCCACCCTTTTGTGCTTTCCTCAGTTTGGCAGACTCTGACAGTGCCAGTTACACCAGTTGTAAGCTGCCGTTAATTTACAGACAGCAGTGAATCAAAAAAAATGTACAGCTGTCTGTTAATTAGAGGCTGTATGTGGCTGTGATAGGTGCAGGACTCCTCTATCAGTCCGGAACACACAAGATCAGCCCTGCCTACCTAAGGTAAGGGCCAGTGGGGCCCACCCTGCTCTATGCACTGGGCCATTCATCCAACATTGCTCAAAATGGTCTTCAGAGGGACCAGGAGATAAGTCATTGCTGGTCTGTGCAGCAGTGGGCCTCTTAGTTCTCAGGGGCCCTAGTGCAATGCTGCACCAATGGTAGTTCTAACTCTGCTTTGCATTGTACACAGGGCAGCAGAGAATGAATTTTTAATTGCACATTGGCTGGGATGGATTTGGAATGTTACTGCCATGGTGCACTGGCCACCAGAGTCCTGCATTCATTGGGATTTCATTGTTTTCCAAAGTACAGTATGGTGCATTCTATATTATACAACAGACAGCAGAACTTGGGCTCAGCATTGTGCTCAAATTGAACAATTCAACACAGCACAAGATCACTGCTCGTGTGTATTATTTTGAACTTGACACAGTGTTGGTATATTGTAAGGGGGTCACGTTTGGTATAATATATAGAAGAGCCACATAGCTTTTTTTTTCTTTTTTCTTCAATATTAATTTTTATTATTTTGCGGGTAACAAAGCATTTGGGAATGGGGTACAGAAAAGAAAAAAAGGGGGGGGAGGGGTAGGGTGGGGTACACACAACAGTCTGCAGTTTACAATGAAACAGAGAGAGTATTATACACAACACTGTACAAAATTCCATGAGTAATGTAAGTGTATATCATGTCATCCTAGCATTCATACTAATCCAATAGCTGGCATATCTAAACGTCAGGAGGGGGCTTTGGGTTCGGTGTTCGGCTATGCCAATAGGTGGACCATGAATACCATCTGAGCAGTAGGGAAGTTGGGGAAGAGGTATAGGCCACTCCCGCGGTCTCGAATTCGTAGTGCGACTGTACGGCCATTTCTATTGCAGAGATATGGGGGGCCTTGGTGGAACGCCAAAGGCAAGCGATTAGGAGTTTTGTTGAAATGAGGATATGGCCTAGAATATAGCGGTCTGCTGGCGGTAGGTCCCCATAGTATAGATGTAGAAGGGCCAGTCGTGGGTGAGGGGAAATATGGCGGCCGAGCACTGATTCTATGAGGTGGAAGACCGATGTCCACAACGGGGTGAGTACCGGGCAATCCCAGAAAACATGTATTAGAGTACAGACCATACCGCAGTTCCGCCAGCACATTTTGGATGTGGTGGATTGCATCGCATGGAGGCGGGATGAGGTGAAATACAGGCGGTGAAGGAGTTTATATGATAGTTCGATATGTGATATACATTTAGAGACTGTGTAGCAGGATTTATATATCATATCCCACTCCTCCTCCGAGATTGAGCATCGAAGATCTATCTCCCATTTCATCTGAAATGGGGCTTTCTGTAATGGTTGGGGAGTATTAATGCAATCATACCATTTGGTGATACCACCTCTACCTCCTCCAGTTTCCATGAACCTTTGAACTAGTTTAGGCAAGGAGGGAGGGGGGGTAGTGGGTATCGAGACTCCCTGAAGCCAGTGTCTAAGCTGCAAATATTTATAAAATTCCCCATGTGGTAGCAAGAAATTTTCCTGGATCTGGGTAAAAGAAAGAAGGGCGTCATGCGCCATCATATCCTGTAAAGACCGGATTCCCTGTGATATCCAGTAGTCAAGTCTCAAGTCGGGGATCAAGGAGGCTACTCCCGTCAAAGATATGGCCGTCGTAGGGAGAATTATGTAATTCCCACTTCGCACTATCTCTAGCCAAGCTTTCCTAGTAGATTGGACAGAGAGGGACTTATTGGTTAGTACTGTGCCCTCCATTTTAGGGAGTAACAATACATCAGTCAGGGGTAGTGGGGCTATAAGATCTTGTTCAAGATGTACCCACGATTTGTCCGTGGGTTGGGTATACCATGCCCCTATCTGAGCTAGTCGGCATGCCAGTTGGAATGAGTGCAAATCTGGATAAGCCAAGCCCCCGTCCCGCTTGGATCGGGTCATTGTTTTCCTTGCTAACCTTGGTTTCTCGCCCTTCCAGACATAAGAGTTAAAGATCGCGTTAAATTTGGATAGTAGGGAGTTGGGTACGATGAGGGGAATGGCCCGGAACAGGTACATAAGTCTGGGAAGGATCGTCATTTTCAGTGCAGCTATTCTCCCCAGCCATGATACATGTTGCATCATCCAGTCTGAGATTAGAGTTGTGGATTTGCGTAAAAGAGGGGGGAAGTTAGCGGATATCAAATCATCTAGTTTCTTTGTGATATGGATTCCCAGATATTTGAGGCTTCTATCCTGCCAGGAATACAAGTAGGTAGCCTTCAGATCGGACAAGAGAGAAGGCGGAAAGTTAATGGGGAGTGCTTCTATCTTCGTGTTATTAAGTTTATAGTAGGATACTGCTGAATATTCGGACAAAAGTGTGTGTAACGCTCTCAGGGAGGAGGAAGGGCTAGTGAGTGTCAATAGGACATCGTCTGCGAAAAGACATAACTTATGAGAGTGTCCCGAGAATTCCACACCTCTTATCGAGGGTGAGGAGCGTATTTTCTCGGCCAATGGTTCCATTGCCATCGCAAAGACTAATGGGGATAGGGGGCACCCTTGGCGAGTGCCGTTTGTAATGGGGAATGGAGATGAGAGCAGACCGTTCACACACACCCTCGCCGAAGGGAGAGAGTATAAAGCCATAATGGATGATAGAACTCTACCAGTAAGGCCAAACTTTCTAAGAACCACTTGCAGGTACCCCCAGTGAAGGCGGTCGAACGCCTTCTCCGCGTCTAGCGAGAGCAATAATAGAGGAGATTCTGATTTAGAGAGGGCGTCCAGTATATTAACCACTCGCCTAGTGTTGTCAGGGGATTGTCTGCCAGGGACGAAGCCTACCTGATCCCCGTGGATGATAGAGGGAAGCAGAGGGTTAAGCCTGTTAGCCACCAACTTAGCATAGATTTTCAAATCGGTATTTAATAAGGCTATGGGGCGGTAGTTGGACATCATGGCAGAGCTCTTCCCCGGTTTAGGAAAGGCTACTACTCGGGCTTCTAGCATCTCCCCTGGGAAATTCCCTACGAAGGAGGCGTGATTAAAAACTCCCTCTAGGACCGGGACCAGAGTGTCTTTGAAACATTTGTAAAAATTGTTTATAAACCCATCAGGGCCTGGAGCTTCGTCTAATGGGAGTGAGTCTATGGCTTGAGTGATTTCCTTCTGGGACCATGGTAGGTTTAAAGTCTGCAAAGTGTCTAAATTAATAGAGGGGAGATTAACATCGTTCAAAAAGGCTGCTATATTAGCTGGTGTAGGTTGTGGGGTAGAGATATCGTCTTTTAGGTTATATAGGGCGGAGTAATATGAAGCAAAGGAGTTAGCTATATCTGATGGGTCGGTTATTTTGATATTATTTGAGTTGATGATATATTTCACCCTCTCTTTAGCTGTTTTCCCCCGCAATTTGCGAGCTAGCATTCTACCCGCCCTGTCTCCTTGCATATAGAACTTTTGCCGCAATCGGAGAAGATTTTTACGAACCTCCGTTAAGTCTAATTTATTCAGCTCATCTCTGACCCGGGTCAACTCTCGATATATCGTCTTATTAGATGGATGCAGCTTAAGTGAAGCATCTAGTTCTTTAAGACGGGCTTCGAGTTCTGCCTGTTTTTCCCGGGAGGTCCTGCATATGTAAGCAGCCGCTTGAATGGATGCTCCCCTAACCACCGCCTTAAGGGCACACCAATGTGTTAACACTGACGTTTCAGCTGGGGTGTTAGTCTCAATATATAAGGAAAGGGCCTGTGCGATGGACCGCTGGGCGTCTGTGTTCAAAAGGAGGTAGTCCCCAAGGCGCCATAGGGTAGGCGAGGACCTGACTTTGCGGGGGTTCCAACGGATAAAAAGGGCAGAGTGGTCGGACCACGATACCGGCAGGATAGAAGCCTTTGAAACCTGTTGGAGTGTCCACTTATATGATATCGCTAGGTCTATCCTAGAATACGAGCCGTGTACTGGGGAGAAGAACAAAAAATCTCTGCAAGTCGGGTTCTTAGCCCTCCAAACATCATAGAGATCATATTCATGTAGTATATTTCTAAAGGCGTGGGAACTATCACGTTGCGAGCCACCCTTGGGAGAAGTGCGGGCTTGGGATCTATCAACCGTTGGGTCAAGGACCATGTTAAAATCCCCCAGGAGTAATAGGGCACCCGATAGGTGCTTCTGGAGGGTTGTAAAAAATTTCCTAAGGAAAGGTAATTGTTTGGTATTGGGAGCATAAAGCGTGGCTATGGTGACCGGTCTGTCTTCCAATTTACCCGTCAGTATGAGATACCTGCCGTCTTGGTCTGAGATCTGGCATTCTAGGGAGAATTCACAAGAATTTGAGAATAATATTGCCACTCCGGCTCTTTTTTTCGGGCCATTGGACATATAGCCAATGGGGTATTTATTATCCCTAAAGGAGGGGGGTGATGAAAGCATGAAATGGGTTTCCTGTAAGGCCACTATATGCGCCTTACATTTAGCAAAGTGACGTAGGGCCAATCGTCGTTTATTCGGTGAATTCAACCCTTTTACATTTAAGGATAGTACATTAACCAGTAGGCTTGTTTGGGAGCCGTGCTAATGTCAGGTTGCATATAGAAATTATGTAACGGGATCTGCCGGAGTGTGTGTGTTAAAACTTGGGGAGATGGGAAGAACAGAAGGGGTGGAAGAAGAGGGCATAGAGCGGGCACCTCAGGGATGCCAAATAGGGTTGCCTAGCAGGGCAACACATGGGGTCGTGGCGAGGTGTGGGGAGTAGTCTCCCCCTCGCTCCTAGAACTTTCAACTTAAAAAATACAAAACTGCGTGGGGTCAAAGGGCACATGCCTCTTCTCGGGAAACTCAACAAATAACAAAAATAACATCATAGCATCAAGGGGAGTAGTATTGTCCCGTTTAGGGGTGTATGGCTATGCATGGTCGGCCTAGTCACAGTGAATACAGTATAAAATAAACAACCCAAGTTAAACTGGTGTCGTCCATATAGATAAGGAAAATTGACTACTTCATGCTCCCCCAGGTATTGACCGGGGGGGCAGAGCATTGGCACCAGTGACATAGAAGAATACAGGAAAAGCGAGAACATTCTCGACAATGACATACAACCTGATTGGGAAAATCAGTCTCTAACGATCATTGTCTGCCATCGTCCACTCCTGAGTCAGCTTGAGAGTTGCCGGTGCCTTTGCAGTTGTGTCTTCTCCCCTCCAGGAGTCCAGTAATTTCAGACCCGCTTCTGGAGAGATTATCGCGTGCATAACGCAGTTACATCTAACCAGCAATTTCGTCGGAAACCCCCACCTGTACAGGATATCGGCTTTCCGGAGAGCAGAGGTCACCGTGTGGAACGAACGTCTCAAGGCCAGGGTGGCCGCTGAGAGATCTCCGTAAACTTGTATTTCTCCCAGGGTCTTGGCTGACAGGTCCGGGCGCATAGCCGCCCGTAGGATTTGTTCCTTGATATGGAAGTAATGCATCCTCATTAGAGTGTCTCTTGGAGCATCCTTTGGGGCATTTCTAGCCTTCGGTAGGCGATGGATGCGGTCGATGAGAAAGTCATCAATAGAGTTGGATGGAAGAAGCTCCATGAAGAGATCCATCGCAAATTGGGTAAGTTCCGTGGTGGTGACGGTTTCTGGGATGCCCCGGAGCTTGATATTATTACGGCGTGACCTGTCCTCAAGGTCACAGGTCTTCCGCCGTAGGTCCGCTACTTCGGCCTGTAGGTCTTCAAGTTGGGTAATCACCTCATTATGTGACTTCACCACCTCCTCACATTTTTTTTCAAGATGATCCGTGCGTTGGCCTATAGCGTCGACCGACTGTTGGCAGCTTTGAAGCGCCGTCTTAACTTCCATCGTGATATCATTTTTAAAGGAAACCAGAAGTTGCCGCATAGTGCCTAATGTGAGGGGTGCATCATCATCGAGTTGAGAGAGTTTTGTTTGGGTCACCCGAGGGGTCACGGATATGTCATCACCACTCCGGGGCTGTTTAGGCAAGGAATCCTGTATGGTAGAGTGTTTCTGGCTTTGGGAAGACGGGGACTGTTTAAAAAAGGTGACCTGGCGGGTTGGAGTCGGGTCTTTTTGACGTTTCGGCGCCATAGTCCCGATACACGGATCCTCTCACGGTTGTCGTAGATATAGAAAGCGGACCCAGGGGGAGGGGAAATAAGGCTATGTCGGCTCAATATGCATGCCCATGCAGCTTTACTTTTTCAGGAGCGGGGGGGGGGGAGTTCCTCACATCACGTTAAAGATCACATCAGAACGGTCTGGCGAGATGCAAAACTCCCCACGACGTCCAGTTACCTGGAGTCATCGGGGGTGGATTGTCCTTATAAGTATGTCCGGCTTTTCTCTGTATAAGCAGATTTGTGTAACAGGGAATGTGCATGTACCGGGTCCTCCTCACATGCAGAGGTAGAGAGATGTCGGCGTATTTCGTAGAAAAAGTGTGGGATAAGGGTAGGGACGTAGTACTGGCTGCTTGCCAGCAGTCAAGATGGCGCCTCCAGCTTCCAGTCACAGGTCTCTGTGGTGTATGTGCCACACGTACCTCAGGCCGGGGAGACGTCAGGTGATAGCGGCTCCCGTAGCCCGTGGACAGCTGCCCTTTGTTTTACCAGTGCCCGGGGGTCTAAGGGAGGCTGGGGGGCGGTGTGGGGAGAAACAGGAGGAGGTGGGCGGCGCCGCGGGTCCCGTTCCTACCGCGGTCCGGGCCCGGAGCTCAGAGTCGGGAGAGTGAGAGACTCGAGGTCCCGGCTGCAGGTGCTGGTGCGGGTGTCCACGGCCGTGTCCACAGCCGAGGATAGCGTCAGGCAGGGAGGTGGTAGCGAGTCAGCTGGCCTCTTACGCTCGGGGGCCGTCGGGCGTCTCCCCCGTGCCGCCGTCCCGTCTCTCTGCAGTCTTCAGCTCCCAAGATGGCTGCCGCCCGTTCTCCGGAGTACACTTCACGGCCCCAAACAGGTCTCGGATCCCCCCCGTCTGGCAGGTACGAGCACCGGGTGTTATACAGTGGTGTCCCAGCCAGGGACAGGATTCAGGAAGGCTCCACAGGCGACCCGGGCGGGCCAGTAGCACGGCCGTGGGTGAGGTATAAATTGAGGCCCCGGCTTCAGGGCAGCGAGTAGGCCGCAGTCCGCAGGAGCCAGGAAACCGGCTCCCCGACTCCGCAGCACCGTCTCGCTGCCTGCTCCACTAATAGAAGGTGCTAATAAGAACACTTAGGGAGGGTGGGAGGATTAAAGAGGTCGAATTATTGCCCAAAACTGCCAAGTCTCTGGGAGCTTACACAAAATGCAGCCTGCTCAGACAACCTCCAGGCCACGCCCCCTGCTTTTTTTTTTTTTAAATACTGTGTGGAGTTTTATGATTAATTTAACACTTTCCTTAAATTGTAATATATGAGAAACATACGTACAATGCATCCTATTCCTGTTATTGTTATAAAATCTTGTTTATAGCACATTTATTGTATATATATATATATATATATATATATATACACAGCAAGTAGAATCAGCACTCACTTTCTCCAATATACAATGCTCCGGTGCCCTCCGGAAAGTATTCACATAAACAGCAAGCCCAGCAAGCGGTGGCACTCGGAGACTGGTCACGGCCGGTAAAGTGCAAAAAGTGCTTTTTAATCAATCACAACGTTCCCAACGTTTCGGGGCCACAACGCCCCTTTTTCAAGGTGGGAAACGTTGGGAATGGAGTGATTGATTAAAAAGCACTTTTTGCACTTTACTGGCCGTAACCAGTCTCCAAGTGCCGCCGCTTGCTGGGCTTACTGTTAATATATATATATATATACACATACATATACAGTATATATATATATATATACACTGTATATATATATATATATATATATATAAATATATATATATACTATATATACAGTGTATATATACATATATATATATATATATATATATATACTGTAAATACAGTGTATATATATATATATATATATATATATATACTGTCGTAGTTCCAGTTTCCTGGGGGGCACTCTCCTTCACAAATCAAATCCAATCGTATTTTCTTAGATCATAATCGGCTTTATTAGGTTGACGTTTCGGCTCAACAAGCAGAGCCTTTATCAAGACAAGCCATACATATTTTCGTATTGCAAAAAAGTCATAACTTCACACATAATTCCTGGGCAATTATCCATACAGGAACACATCAGTCAATAAACCCTCACTGGAGGAAAAAGAAGGACGTCCATTCAGTGTGACAGTCACACTGAATGGACGTCCTTCTTTTTCCTCCAGTGGGTGTGGATCCACCGTGATTGTGTGGACTCTACTGGGTGCACCCCGCAGTTGACCACACACGGATGTGAGTGCAGGACTCCCTTGGATATATATTATATATATATATATCCGTTATAAAATGATTTAGAATCACTGCTACTGTATGTACTGTATTCAGAACTGTATGACGATTCGTCCTGTGCTGTGGTGGATGGAATCAGTATATAAAAGTAGTTGAACATTGTTAGCCATTAAAAAGTAGAGCCAACACCGTGTGATTCAGTGTCCACAAGTCCTTGTATGACATTGCTGACTTAAATTACTCCTTTTGTCGCTGTAAATAACCGCATGTTGCCTGACACAGGACTACATAAAATGACCCATATATTACAGCTGGAGATGGACATCCTTTCTGCAGTATTACAGAGAAAGACATCTAAAACACCATAAAACATTACAAAAAAGTACAAGATCTGGTAAATAATAGTGTAAGTACGATCCACTTCCCAATTTTCAGGCAAATAAATATCTGACACGAGAACCACTTACTAAATGATGTTTTTCTTTCTCATGTTACTGCCAAAGCTGCGTCCAATTATTTCCCAACCTAGCAATTTTCTCATATCAGTGAATCTCGTTTTATTGCAAATAGAGTCGTATAAGAGTAGAACAGCTATTGTGATTATATATACTTAGTTTATCTTTATTATCAGCATTTTCAGCACTTCAAGGCGACACATACATATTTATGTAGCAAATCATTACCCAAGGGAACCTGCTCTGTGGCCAGATTCCGTTTGTGTGTGGAAGTTGGGGGTCGTAAATTTTATGGTGGAGATTTCCAATTTGTAAAACGGAGGCCTTGTATTGATGTTTTGTTTAGTGAACATTATGAATGATGCAGGATAACCATATTTTTTCATGTCATCGTTCAAGTAGCAGAAATTTAATGTTTTTATGCTTTATTTAAAGTAGAAAATGATCTAATAATGGTGGAAATAACAGGATATGTAATATTTTAAAACTACCAATCAGAAATGAGCTTCCATTATCCTAATTTGCATATGATATGTGAATGTTCAACAGGTTGGTTACTATAGGCTACATCATATTTGTATTATTTTCACAAAGGGCCTAATTAAGAGTTGTATGCAAATGCAATTGCAGTTGCGATTTTCTAGACTGCGGAACTGCTGACATTATCAAGTGAAGCTGCCGCCTGGAAATGAAAAGAGTTGCCTACCGGAGCCATCCCTGACCCATTCGCAACTGCATACATATTTGCAGCCTACATGCAACAAAAGGGAACATCGACTGCTTGAGTAGATCTATGGCTATGCAGACTGGCCGCGGCGGTAGCGATGCAGGCGCCATGTTACTCTGCGTACATGATCGCAGCTGACATCAGATACATGCCCCAAAAATGGCCATGACATACCTGCCTTTTTGCCACCACTCACTGTTACCACCCCCAAACAGTCACTTCCTGTCCTCACTGCAATCAAAATGGCACCTTTACACAAGCGCAATTGTGAAAACATCTGCACAGCATACAATGCTGACCTAGTCCCTCTATTACTAAGGAATAACTCTACCTAGAACTGGAAATCCAATAACTTGAACAATCACTGTACACTGAATACAGGTTGAGTATCCCATATCCAAATATTCCGAAATACGGAATATTCCAAAATACGGACTTTTTTGAGTGAGAGTGAGATAGTGAAACCTTTGTTTTTTGATGGCTCAATGTACACAAACTTTGTTTAATACACAGTTATTAAAAAATATTGTATTAAATGACCTTCAGGCTGTGTGTATAAGGTGTATATGAAACATAAATGAATTGTGTGAATGTAGACACACTTTGTTTAATGCACAAAGTTATAAAAAATATTGGCTAAAATTACCTTCAGGCTGTGTGTATAAGGTGTATATGTAACATAAATGCATTCTGTGCTTAGATTTAGGTCCCAACACCATGATATCTCATTATGGTATGCAATTATTCCAAAATACGGAAAAATCCCATATCCAAAATACCTCTGGTCCCAAGCATTTTGGATAAGGGATACTCAACCTGTAATACTATCTGCTGTCTTTCAGAACTATAATATAAAATGCAGATTATTCAAATCAATTTAATGGTCCTTCACAGGTACATGACAGGAAAGGATTACTATAGACAAGAAATAAAGGAAAGATTTTCCCACAGCACACTACAAAGGACCACAAATGATAATTTAATACTAAATGGTAATAGAGGTTCAGAGATCTCAGTTTGCATAGATTTGCAAAGATATGTTTAGGTCGCCAAGCTGCTTCAAGGTATCACTGTTCTGGTAATCCCTAATGCTATGTAATAATAACACCCACCAGTGGCGGAACTTGTGAGTGGTAGGCCCAGGTGCAAAACTATGTTTGAGCCCCCCTCCCCCACCCCACCCCACCCCAGGTTCACAATATGTCACATGCCAGTGGGTGTCAGGGTGAGGTAAAGGGTGACGGATATAAGGCAAAGAATGACAGGGATGAGGCAGAGGGTGACAGGGAGGAGAGTTGGAGAAAGGCAGAGACAATGGGTGATAGGGAGAGGGTGATAGGGAGAAGTAGTGGGTGCCAGGGAGAGGCATTGGAGAATAGAGATGGTGACAGGCAAAGGGTGACTGGGCGAAGGTGAAGAGGAGAGGCAGAGGGTGTAAAAGGTCTGTGTAGGAGGGAGTACAGTGGGTAAATTGGGTTGACAGGGTTCACTGGGACATGAAGGGAAAGTATCAGTGGGGGAGACAGGCTGAAAAAAACAAGTGGCTTTAACATGAGAGCTGAGAAAAGACAATGCTAGTGGAAAAATGTATTAAAAGGATAGAAGAGGTATTATGTTAGAGAAGAGGAGTGTGAGGGAGAGAGAGAGAGGGGTTAAGAAGACGAAGAAGGAAGAGAGGTGCAGGGGAACACACAGAGAGAGAGAGATAGGAGACTGAGAGAGATAGAGAGAGAGAGAGAGAGAGAGAGAGAGAGTGGCAGAGATGGAGAGAGAGAGAGAGAGAGAGAGAGAGAGAGAGAGAGAGAGAGTGGTAGAGATGGAGACATAGAGGGGGCAGAGATGGAGAGAGAGACAGAGGGGGGAGAGAGAGAGAGGGGGAGACAGAGAGAGAGAGAGAGAGAGAGAGGCAGACTGAAGAAGAGGGGAGACGGAGAGAGAGAGGGAAGTGAAGAGGAAGTTAGTGAGGTGCAGGATAACAGAAAGAGAGAGATAGAGATGGGAGACAGAGGAAGAGAGAGAGGGGTGGAGGCGGAGGGAGGGGGAGACAGAGAGGCGGGAAGAGGCAGAGAGACAGAGAGGGGGAGACGGAGAGAGAGGGGAAGACTGAGAAAGAAAATAAGAGCGAAAGAGAGGGGATATATGGCGAGAGAGAGGCAGACTGAGAGAGAGAGGGGGAGACAGAGAAAGAGCTACGGGGGGGGGAGAGAGGGAAGCAAAATGAGGGAGAGAGGGAAAGGAGAGAGAGAGAGAGGAGGGGGGGGGGGGAGAGAGAGGGGGCCAAGGGAGAGAGAGTGCACAAGTGAGACAGCAGGGGGTGAGGGGGGGGGGGGGAGTGGTGGGGCCAAGAGGGAAATAGGACGAAAAAAGAGAGAGAGGCTGTGCAGCACTTGCCACTTGTAGTACTCTAGCATTGGTTTTTCCTACCTGGCCTCTGTTGCTTGTACTATCCAGGGCTGCTGCTGCGCGTAGAGTTGACCATTGAGTGCATCTGCAGCTCTGTTTCTGTCCCATTGACATTTGGCGCCAGTGACGTCAGGGGATGAGGGAGAGGGGTAAAATAGGTATGAATGGGGAGCAGTGGTGCAAGTAGAAAAAATGTCTTACGGGTACTGTGTGCGCGCGCCAAAGGCGCGCGTGCAAAAAAATGGGTGTGGCCAAATGCCACATGGGGCGTGGCCAATGAAAATGGGGGCGTGATACACATATGGGGGAGGGGCAGATACACGTATGACCCCAATAGTGTCAGATACACGTTGCACCACAGTGCTAGATATACATTGCCCCACAGTGCCAGATACATATAACCCCACAGTGCCAGATACACATTGCCCCACAGTGCCAGATACACAAATGTCCCCAGAGTGCCAGATACACAAATGTCCCCAGAGTGTCAGATACACATTGCCTCACAGTGCCAGATACACATTGCCCCACAGTGCCAGATGCACATTGCCCCACAGTGCCAGATACACAAATGTCCCCAGAGTGCCAGATACACATTGCCCCACAGTGCCAGATACACATTGCCCCACAGTGCCAGATACACAAATGTCCCCAGAGTGCCAGATACACATTGCCCCACAGTGCCAGATGCACATTGCCCCACAGTGCCAGATGCACATTGCCCCACAGTGCCAGATACACATTGCCCCACAGTGCCAGATACAGAAATGCCCCCAGAGTGCCATACATTGCCTCACAGTGTCAGATACACATTGCCCCACAGTGCTAGATACACAAATGCCCCCACTGTTTCAGATATACATTGCCCCCCGTGCCAGATACAGAAATGCCCCTACAGTGCCAGATATGCCCCCAGTGCCAGATATCCTCCAGTGCCAGGTATACATGCCCCCCTGTGCCAGATATCCCCCAGTGCCAGGTATATATGCCCCCCTGTGCTAGATATGCCCCCAGTGCCAGATATCCCCCAGTGCCAGGTATACATGCCCCCCCAGTGCCAGATATCCCCCAGTGCCAGGTATACATGCCCCCCCAGTGCCAGATATCCCCCAGTGCCAGGTATACATGCCCCCCCAGTGCCAGATATCCCCCAGTGCCAGGTATAACATGCCCCCCCAGTGCCAGATATCCCCCAGTGCCAGGTATAACATGCCCCCCCAGTGCCAGATATCCCCCAGTGCCAGGTATACATGCCCCCCTGTGCCAGATATCCCCCAGTGCCAGGTATATATGCCTCCCTGTGCCAGATATGCCCCCAGTGCCAGGTATACATGCCCCCCTGTGCCAGATATCCCCCAGTGCCAGGTATATATGCCCCCCTGTGCCAGATATGCCCCCAGTGCCAGGTATATATGCCCCCCTGTGCCAGATATGCCCCCAGTGCCAGGTATACATGCCCCCCTGTGCCAGATATCCCCCAGTGCCAGGTATATATGCCCCCCTGTGCCAGATATGCCCCCAGTGCCAGGTATATATGCCCCCCTGTGCCAGATATGCCCCCAGTGCCAGGTATACATGCCCCCCCAGTGCCAGGTATAACATGCCCCCCTCCCCTACTCACCGCTGCCGTCGCTGTCCTCCTGTCTGTCATGTGAGGGAAGGAGAGTGCAGCCTGCGCCTCTCGTTCCCCTCAGTCTTCGGCAATTGTCTCAGTTTAATTCAGCGCCGATCCGTGAGCCAATCAGAGCTCGCGGGTGCGAGCTCTGATTGGCTCACGGATCGGCGCTGAAGTAAACTGAAACACCCACCGGAGACTGAGGGGAACGAGAGGCGCAGGCTGCACTCTCCTGCCCTCACATCAGAGGCGTGTGCGGCGGTGCGGCGTGGGGGAGGGAGGGAAGGAAGAGGAGCGGCGGCCCGTCGGTGTGGGTACGGCGTACCCACGGCTAAATTCTTACGGGTACGCCGTACCCACCCGTACCCGCCCACTTGCACCACTGATGGGGAGTGAAGACCCGAGAGAGCGGCTCCTCCTCCCCCTCTGGCCGGGCACTCAGCATCACAGTATGCAGCAGCACAACGTCTGGGAGGAGGCGCTCGGGAGGAGAGGGGAGAAGATGGGAGATCATCCTTCCTCACCCTTCACCTGCAGCACAGCACCAAGTATGTGGGCGGACGCGCTCAAGAGGGGGGGAGAAGGAAGAACAGCCCCTCCTCCCTCTCCATCTGGGACCCGATTATGCGCTGTGTTATAGTTGCAGCAGGGACACTGGCGGCAGGTGCAGCGCTGGCGACGGCATTACAATGAGTCAATGTGACTCCTTGTAATGTCGGCAGATGTGGGCCCCTGCACCGCTTGCACCGGCTCTAGTTCCGCCACTGACACCCACCTTGGGTCAATGCACATTGTTATGTTACAGTACATGATAATAGCACATACATTAATATATCTAAATTGAGGGTGGTCTTCAGTTTGCCGGCGGCCGGGCTCCCGACGACAAGCATACCGGAGGCGGAATCCCGACCGCCGGCATACCAACAGCTTTTCTCTCTGTTGGGGGTCCATGACCCCCCTGGAGGGAGAATAGATAGCGTGGCGCGCGTAGCATGCCACCGTGCCCGCAAGGGGCTCATTTGCGCTTGCCCAGCTGTCGGTATGCCGGCGGTCGAGATTCCGCCACCGGTATGCTGGCCGTTGGGAGCCCGGCTGCCGGCATACCATACTACACCCCTAAATTGAGACCCAGCTCACCTTGAGGCAACCCAAAGATCCTTCAAATGGCACTACAAGGAACAGCACACCCTCCAAATGCTGGTCCCATCCTTGCCTCTCAGAACAGTAATATAGAGTTCTGTTATGTACAGTATCACCCAGAGTGGGCGCTATTATTACGTAGTGTTAGGGACCGCCCAAGCAGAGACACCTTGACAAAGCCTGATGGCTTAAACATATTTTTGCTAATATAAGCAAATTATCATGTACTGTAATATTTAAATCTCATTGCTGGTTCTTTGCAGTGTGCAGGGGAAATATGTTTCCTATATTTTGTATCCGAAGTCTTTCCAGGACAGATGTTAATAATGGTCTCCTGCTGATGCTGAGATAACATTTTTTTTAAATATATATTTTTACTTTAGCCTGCACAGATACAGTGCAGCACTGCCCATTATTAAGTAAAACCAGTGTCAGACTGGGGCATGTAGGGCCCACCGGGGAAATGCAGTGGTAGGGGCCCATGTGTTTAGAGGTGTAGCCAGTCCAGAGAGGGTGTGGCCTGCCACCTCATTGGTTTGACCAATGATTAGAGAGTGCAATGTCTGGGCCCTTTCATAAATATATACAATAAATTCAGCTGCTGCATGCATAATGTACCAGATTACTTATCAGCAATGCACTCTAGAAAATACACCATAGTCCAGTATAAGGTAACATATGTATAATGTATAATTCAAGTTCACAGTCTGGAACCTAATCCTTAGAGCAGGAGGTGGGCCCTCCAAGCAGTGGGGCCCACCGGTGGTTTCCCCTGTATCCCGGTGGGCCAGTCCAAGCCTGAGTAAAACATTAGAGGCTGCTGGTTTGCCAAAGATGGGCAGAGTGTATACGGTGATAGTCTTTTCAGCAGATTGTTTCAGCAGATGCAGATTGGAGGTCTGCTTACAAATTGGACAAGTGTGTATGCATTAATTGGATGTACTGTGGCCAGGTCTGCAGTAGGATTGTACAGTGTGACCTAGAGTTGGATCTCCTGAGGATTGGACAAGTGTCTCCAGCTAAACATGTACATGCCTCTATGTCAGTCTGTAATTACCCAGTTCTATCCTATTACTGTTGTTTCAATTGTACATTGCGACAGAATATATATATATATATATATATATATACACACACACATATTTATATATATATATATATATATATATATACAAACAGAAAGTTCAGCACTCACCATAGCAAGCTCACTTATCCTCACAACATCAATAAATATATGTGGGTTGGTGGCCATGGGCTGCATGCACCCCACCCTATGAGTGGTGAGTGCAGATATTGCACCCCGCTTCTGGGGTGGCGAGTGCTGTGGTTTTCTAGATTTGTTTGTATATATATATATATATATATATATATATATATATATATAAAAATAAGAAACTGCTAATAAATAAATAAATAAATAAATATACATTGGGGGCCAACTGCCATCCCATCCCATCAATAAAACTAGAAACCAGGTAAGGGCCAACTGCCAGCCCATCAGCAACAATTTAAGGTATTTAGAAGGGTTGGGTATGCGTGACCGGCAGAGTAAGCATACCTCTGTCGGGATCCCGGCAGAGGAACGCGGGCGGGGGGCGAGCGCAACAAGCCCCTTGTGGGCTCGCTACGCTGCAGGCTCAGGTTCCTATCCCACTCTATGGGTGTCGTGGACAATCACGAGTGGGAATAGTCCCTGCTAGTCGGCATTCCGACTGTGGTGATTCTAGGTGGGCAGGATATAGGGGGAAGTATAGTGACCGCCGGTCACATAACTACATCCCATTTAAACTACCCTCCTAATGCCACAAATCTCACATTAACCGGCATGGTTTCTGACCCAAGTTATTTAATATTAGCCTAACTCGTATATTGGTGAGGAGAGGTCCTCAGGGCACAAATCAATAATCACTACAGGTTATAGTAGTACAGTGGGTAGAGGAACCCAAGTGCTGATAGCACATACTTGACAGAGACAACATTAAACAAATAAAAGAAAGAAGACATATGCTGTCAATCAGTTAAGAGATGGATTTTCTTTTCTGAATGAGATAGTGCTGAGAGAAAAACAAATAGTAAGCCACAGACCGGCAGTCATCGTATGTCTGCTGTCTCGGCGCCCTCTCCAGTCGCCCAGGTCACATGCCCCCCTATCCCCAGCCCACCCACCCCCCTAGTTTCGGCCATGGTCTGCAGACCCTGAAGATTCTATTAGGTCCAGTGAGAAACCAGGTCCAGAAGTCAGTAGGAGGAAACCTCCAGTGTAAGAGCAGTGTATAAGCAGTATATCGTGGGCCCAAAGAGTAGGCAGGGCTTACACACGACTTTCTACCTTACATGATCTATGCATACATTTTGTAGTTTCCTCTCACGTCGTGGAAAATTAGGCCCATTGTAGACATACAGTTAGAATATACACAACTCACATAAAATAAATGATCAGTACAGAGTATATGTAGGTCTCCGAGGATCCCAATCTGCAGTCTCTCTGGGGCTTATGCTATGTTGGGGTGTACGACCATATGCCTTGTGTAAAATATGCAAATGTATCACAAATGCCCACAAAGAAATGTGTATGCCAACGTCCTTACACATATTTGGTATATGTGCCTCTATAAGCGTTTGAGATTGTAACTGTTAACTGAGGCAGACCCTCACTGAGATGCGTAGACACCATTAGTAGCCGCATCACTTGTGGGTGCCTGAGTGCACTAGTGATGATGAGTGCTATCTAGCTGCTTCTGATTGGCCGATTGTGAATGCATCTCTGAAGCCGATAGCTGCTTTTCTTTATTAACTATGAATATTTTACTTGATTTCGTTCCCATTTCTTCATTCAGACACGAGAAGGGAGAATACATACTTGCTATACTGTAGAGTATACTTAGATATTCAACTGAAACCTAATAGTGAAGGTGTTTTTTTCAGATGCTTCTGATCTGGTTGTTTGTAAGCAGGAGTGAATTAAGAGAGGAGAAGGCATGTAGCAGGCTCCACGTGGCCCCCTTCCTCTCTGGCAGTGGTCACAGCTCTGTAGACTCTGGGTTTGTGCCAGCCTGCTGCGCATGCCCAGGTCTCCGGGAACATGGCACCCGCGCCTTGTTCCCAGGGACATATCTACTGCTCATGGACAAGTCCCCAGGAAAATGGCCACCACGCCATTCTGTGATTTGTGATGCGGCGCCAGGTGCCGTGGGACTCAAGGGGGGTAAGGATAATTTTTTTAGGTGCAGGGTGTGCAGTATGGGTCCCGCTGGCCCTAGGGGCCAATGTGCACAGCCAGTGCCGTTTCTAGCGGCGGGCGAGCCGTGCAACCGCACGGGGCGCCCGCCGCGGCACTTTGTTACTTCTTATCGCCTCTCCCGAGCGCTCCTGCTCGGGGGGCGGAGTTTCGCGGAATGACGCCTAGCGTCGTGGCGTCACGACGCAAACGCGTCATTCCGCGAAACTCCGCCCCCCGAGCAGGAGCGCTCGGGAGAGGCGATAAGGAGATAAGCACGTGAGGCGGCGGGACCGAAGAGCGGGAAGACGTAAGTATTCTCTCTCTCTCTCTCTCTCCCCCCCCTTCCTTCCCCTCAACTTGAAACCTGCCTGCCGCTGCCGCACTGTGTAAAATGGGGACACCTGCCTTCCGTACTGTGTAAAATGGGGACACCTGCCTGCCGCGCTGTGTAAAATGGGGACACCTGCCTGCCGCACTGTGTAATATGGGGACACTTGCCTGCTGTAATGTGTAATATGGGGACACTTGCCTGCTGTAATGTGTAAAAAGGGGACTTTTTTATTTTTATTTTTCCCCCCTGTGGTGGGTGTGATGATATCAGATGAGGCCATGCCCACTTTAATGAGACCACGCCCATTTTAATTGGGCCACAGACCCTTGTTGGGAGCGCGCATGCTTTTTCTTTTTATGGCTATATGGGGGGGGGGCACACATTTTTTTTTAGAGCAATTTGGGGGGGGTGGGGCGCATTTTGAAATCTCGCACTGGGAGCCAAATTGTCTAGAAACGGCCCTGTGCACAGCACACAGTGCACCCCTTATAGATAAGCCAATGCGTGTAAGGCAGGGGTGTATCTAAAGCGGAGGGGACCCGTGTGCAGTCTCCGGGTGTGGGCCCCCTCCTCTCCTGTCCCGTAGCCGGCAGCAGCGCTGCTAGAGCTCTGTCTGAGTGGTAGAGACTCTGGCACAGTGCCAGAGTCTACAGCGCATGCGCAAGTCTCCGAAAAAATGTCACAGTGGCCATTTTTTCAGAGACTTGCGCGTGCGCTGTAAGCTCTGACACTGTGCCACAGTCTCTAGTGCTCAGACAGAGCTCAAACAGTGCTGCGACGGATGCCGGCAACGGGACTCGGGAGAAGAAGGGACCCACACCCGGACACCAGAGAGGTAAGTATATAGAAGAAAATGAAATGGGTGCAGTGTGTGCGGTGTGGGCCCTCTCTGGACCCAGGGGCCCTGTGGTCCCGATTTGCACCCATTATAGATACACCAGTGGTGTAAGGGTATCTGAGTGTAATTATGCCCCATGTTCACCTTGCTAGTATATGCAGTGGCGGTTCTTGCCACGGGCAAGCAGGACTTTTGCCCGGGGCGCCGCCTTCCGGAGGGCGCTGGCGCCATCCGGAGGGCGCCGCACCGTGGCAAGATCCGCCACTGCTGCCCGCTGTGTCCCCCGTCCGCCTCCGCTGCCGTCCCCGTCCTCGGCGCCTCCTGTGAAGGGAACTAGACGCTATGCGTCTAGTTTCCCTTCGTGGAGAGTAACTGCTGAGCGGTGCGCGATGACGTCATCGCGCACCGCACAGCAAAGGTCCTCTCCACGAAGGGAACTAGACGCATAGCGTCTAGTTTCTCTTCGTGGAGAGGACCTTTTGCTGTGCGGTGCGCGATGACGTAATCGCGCACCGCTCAGCATTCAAGCGGCGCTTTCAATGTACAGGGGGCGTGACTCACCACGCCCCCTGTATTAGGCCACGCCCCTTTCCTGCCCGGGGCGCTCTGCGCCCTTGAACCGGCCCTGAGTATATGTGATTGGTATACACCTTTTTGTGCTTCTGAATCTGCATGTACTGTAAATACACTATTTTTACAAACAGTTTTAAAAGCCTTTTCTTCTGCAAATGTGTCCAATTAAACATAAGTCCCTCTGTGTTATGCTTTCTAGCTAAATTATCCAGCCAGCATGTGCCACCTTGTGGACAATTGGGCATATGCCTTATGCCTTTGTGACTATACAACCATCTATTTATTTTCTCTGTACATTAAATGCCAACCTGGAGGCTGCACTTTACTACTGTGCAGAATCGAGTGAGTAATCTGCTATATAAAATGCTGTGAAAACGACAAGGTTTAAAGCCACATATTCTAAAAGTCTGCTGAATATTTAATAGAACACATGCTCTTGCCGCAGAAAGAATAACGTTGCCTGGATGCTGTTACGGCGTTCAGTCATCATAAAGTGGTTGCATAAACTGCTAAAACATAAAAAGGTTGTAGCTATATCTTCTTATATGGTGAAAGGTACGTTGTAACAATATATAAAAGAGTCCTGTAATCTATTGTATATACATTTATGCCAGGAGTCATGAATATAATGTCACCGCCCCTCAACTTTAACATTGGGGCACTTATGAAAAATGAATACGGTGGAACCGCAGGGGTTCCCAGAAGAATGAATTTTTTATAAGCATCTTAGATTAAAGTCTGTGTTCTGGTCACCTTAATGTGCAAACTGTAATAAAATATTGACGTTGTGCAGTTATGATCATATCACTGTGTGTCCTAGTCTCTATAAAAAATACATGTCAGTAGTAGTCTGAAATAATAATTTCTAATTATAAGGGCTTTGGAGATTTTACAGTGTGAGGTAGGCACGCTGTATATTATATAAAATGCTCAACATGGGTAGACCAATTTCCCAAAGCATTAGCACAGGTTTCTAAGCAGTAATAGTTAAGATGGACTTGCCTGACAATTCTGGGAGTTGTAGTCCGTATTCATGTAAAATTTGAGGTGCCCTGTACCCAGGGCCGGTTCTAAGGCTTCCAGCGACCCAGGCGGACAAAAGGGGTGTGGCTTCATAAGGGGCGTGGCCAGTTACGCCCCCTGTACAGTAGTGAAATGATGTGCGGTGCGCGATGATGTCATCGCGCACCGCACAGCAAAGGTCCTCTCCACGAAGGGAAACTGGCTGGCTACGCGCCTAGTTCCCTTCGTGGAGAGGACCTTTGGCACCGCACAGTAAAGATCCTCTCCACAAAGGGAAACTAGACGCGTAGCGTCTAGTTCCCTTCACAGCGGGGGCCAGCGGAACAGAGCGGGCAGCGGGGAGCACAGCAGCAGATCTTGCCATGGTGCGGCGCCCTCCGGAAGGCGGCGCCTCGGGCAAAAGTCCTGCTTGCCCGTGGCAAGATCCGCTACTGCCTATACCAGATATGATTGAGGTTCTAGTCCCCACAAGATACAAAGTAAAAATAATAAAAATATAAAAGTAAATAAAATAAGAACTGTAAATAAAAATAATATTTAATAAATGCAAATAATGAATGAATTAATAACTGCATATGTGTGGAAATGCGGCCAATTACATAAGAAATACATTATAGTCAATCCAGTGCAAATACTTTATAGTGAATGAATAGTACAGGTCTCTTTTTAAGGCTACAGGGGGTCATTCTGGCCCGTTCGCTCGCTGGGTTTTAATGCAGCAGAGCAAACGGGTCCCTGCAGCGCATGTGCCGGCTCTGTAGTGCGCCGGCGCATGCCAGATGGCCGAAGGCCGTAGCAGGGATTCGATCGCCTCTGCCTGATTGACAGGCGGGAGGGGGCGGAACGGTGGCGTTTGGCCGCCATTTCGTGGGTTTGGTCCGGCCAACGGTCCGAACGGGGGGCAGGCCGCAGCGGCTGCGTGACGTCACACACAGCCGCTGAGGGCCGGGAAGCGATGAGTAGCTCCTGGCCAGCACGCTAAAGCTGCGCTGGCCGGGAACTACTCTTGAAGTGCAAAGGCATCGCCGCTGCATACATCCAGGAGTCCGCAAGGGGCTGCGTTCCGCTCGCCACCCCTGTCGGGATTGTGTGGTCGGGATTCCGGCATCGGTATTTCGACCGCCGGGATTCCGGCCGGCGGCATTTAGTACTGATCCCCTGCCACACGACTGTGGCTGAAATGACCGGTTTGTTTGGGCCGCCACCAAAAAAGAAGCAATCAATCTCTCCTTGCAAAACTGGCTCTACGGAGGCAAGATGTCGACCTCATCCTCATCCTCCGATTCCTCACCCCTTTCAGTGTGTACAACATCCTGCTCCTAACAGAGTATTAATTCGTCCCCACTGGAATCTACCATCACAGGTTCCTGTATACTTTCTGTAGGCAATTGCTGGTAAAGCTCTTCCTGGAGGAATTTATAATTCATTTTGATGAACATCATCTTCTCCACATTTTGTGGAAGTAACCTCCTACGCTGATCGCTGACAAGGTTACCGGCTGCACTAAACACTCTTTCGGAGTACTCACTAGAGAGGGGGCAACTTAGGTCAAATAAAGCCAGTTTGTGCAAGGGCATCCAAATTGCTCTTTTTCCTGCCAGTATAAATAAATTCTGACACGCCTACTTGGATGCTGTCACTCATATAATCATCCACCATTCTTTCAATGGTGACAGAATCATATGCAGTGACAGTAGATGACATGTCAGTAATTGTTGGCAGGTCCTTCAGTCCGGACCAGATGTCAACACTCGATCCTGACTGCCTTGCATTACCGCCTGCGTTTGGGCTAGGAAATCTTATCCTTTTCCTCACAGCCCCAGTTGCGGGAGAAAATGAAGGAAGAGCTGTTGATGGGTCACGTTCCACTTGAGTTGACAATTTTCTCACCAGCAGGTCTTTGAACTTCTGCAGACTTGTTTCTGCCGGAAAGAGAAATACAATGTAGGCTTTAAACCTAGGATCGAGCACGGTGGCCAAAATGTAGTGCTTTGATTTCAACAGATTGACCACCCTTGAATCCTGGCACAGCGAATGAAGGGCTCCATCCACAAGTTCCACATAGTTTGCGGAATCGCTCCGTCTTAGCTTCTCCTTCAATTTCTACAACTGCTACTGCAAAAACCTGATGAGGGGAATGACCTGACTCAAGCTGGCAGTGTCTGAACTGACTTCACATGTGGCAAGTTCGAAGGGTTGGAGAGCCTTGCACAAGATGGAAATCATTCTCCACTGAGCTTGAGTCAGGTGCATTCCCCCTCCTTTGCCAATATCGTAGGTGGATGTACAGGCTTGAATGGCCTTTTGCTGCTCCTCCATCCTCTGAAGCATGAAGGAGTGTTTGATGGCGCTCAGCTTCGGCACGCGGTGGCTGAATGCCGAAAGTCACCTGCAATTTTTCGGGCCACCGACAGCATCTCCTGCACGCCCCTGTCATTTTTAAAAAAATTCTGCACCACCAAATTAATTGTATGTGCAAAACATGGGACATGCTGGAATTTGCCCAGATGTAATGCACACACTATATTGGTGGCGTTAAAATCCCCAGGAGAGTCTAATTGGGGTAAGCCATTGTGCGATGATGTCCCTCAGTTTCCGTAAGAGGTTGTCAGCGGTGTGCCTCTTACGGAAAGCGGTGGTACATAGCGTAGCCTGCCTAGGAACGAGTTGGCGATTGCGAGATGCTGCTACTGGTGCCACTGCTGTTGTTGCTGCGGGAGGCAATACATCTACCCAGTGGGCTGTCACAGTCATATAGTCCTTAGTCTGCCCTGTACCACTTTTCCACATGTCCGTGGTTAAGTGGACAGTGGGTACAACTGTATTTTTTAGGACACTTTCTCTGACGTCTCTGTACATTCTCGGTATCGTCTGCCTAGAGAAGTGGAACCTAGATGGGATTTGGTACCGGGGACACACTACCTCAAACAATTCTCTAGGTCCCACTGAACTAATGGCGGATACCGGACGCACGTCTAACACCAACATAGCTGTCAGGCCTTAGTTATCCACTTTGCAGCAGGATGACTGCTGTCATATTTTATCTTCCTCACAAAGGACTGTTGGACAGTCAATTGCTTAGTTGAAGTAGTACAAGTGGTCTTCCGAATTCCCCTCTGGGATGACGATCGACTCCCAGCAGCAACAGCAGCAGCAGCAGTAGGTGTACCACTCAAGGATCCTCTGGAGGAATCCCGGTTAGGAGAGGACTCCTCAGTCTTGCCAGTGACATGGCCTGCAGGACTACTGACTTTTCTGACTGAGGAGGAAGTTGACGTTGAGGGAGTTGGTGGTGTGGCTTGCAGGAGCTTGGGTACAAGAGGAAGAAGGGATTTAGGTGTCAGTGGACTGATTACGCTCTTATCCAAAGTTTCACAACTTGCCACTGACTTCTGATGAATGCGCTGCAGGTGACATATAAGGGAAGATGTTCCTAGGTGGTTAACATCCTTACCCCTACTCATTACAGACTGACAGAGGCTACAGACGGCTTGACACCTGTTGTCCGGATTTGTGGAGAAATAATTCCATACCGAAGAGGTGGCTTTTTTTTGTATTTTGCCCAGGCATCACAATGGGCTTATTCATCCCACGGACAACAGGTGTCTCTCCCGGTGCCTGATTTAAACAAACCACATAACCATCAGAATCCTCATCGTCAACTTCCTCCTCAGCGCCAGCAACACCCATATCCTCATCCTGGTGTACTTCAACAGTGACATCTTCAATTTGAATATCAGAAACTGTGGGTGCTCCTTCCAGCACTTGCAGAGGGCGTGCAAATGGTGGAAGGAGCCAACTCTTCTCGTCCAGTGTTGGGAAGGTCAGGCATCGCAACTGCCGACACACTTGGACTCTCCTTGGGGATTTGTGATACCATCTTAGAACCACAGTTCTGTGCTGTGCTTTTGCCAGCTTAACTCTTATTATTTTTCTAGCAGCAGGATGAGGGCTTCCATTGTCATGTGAAGCTGAACCACTAGTCATGAACATAGGCCAGGGCCTTAGCCATTCCTTGCCACTCCGTGTCGTAAATGGCATATTGGCAAGTTTATGTTTCTCCTCAGACCATTTAAATTTATTTTTTGGGGTCATTTTACTGAACTTTTGCTTTTTTGGATTTGACATGCCTTCTACTATAACATTGGGCATCGGCCTTGGCAGAAGACGTTGATGGCATTTCATCATCTATGTCATGACTAGTGGCAGCAGCTTCAGCACTAGGAGGAAGTGGTTCTTGATCTTTCCCTAATTTATCCTCCAAATTTTTGTTCTCCATTATTTTTTTGGAGTTATATAACATAATATGCGGCACAGGAGAGCGTACCCCTACACCACACAGGGCAAACCCTGTAAAAATTATATTTGGATTAAATATTAATAACCCCTTTATTTGGAGTAAATAATATACAGCACAGGACACTACCACTGGTCTGATGCAGGACAACACAGCGACACTGTAAGGGACTTATTATACAGCAGCACTGGACATATGGCAGCAGAGGACACCACCACTCTGACTGGTCACTGGACTGACTGATGCAGCTAAGACACTACACTGGACTGAGCAGCACAAGACAGCACTACAATCGCCACTCTACTTTCCCGCCCGCACAGACACCGAGTACGGAGACACGTCCTCTCACTACACTCTCCAGGACTGGAGTGAAAATGGCGGCGACGCGTGGATCCTTATATGGTATCCAAACCCTGCGAGAATCCGACAGCGGGATGATGACGTTTTGCCTCGTTCTGGTTTCCGAGTCAGGCGGGAAAACCCGAGCTCGGGACGTGAAGTTTGGTAGGGTTCAGTTCTCTGAGAACCGAACCCGCTCATCTCTAGCAAATACTGTGGATAACAACTTAACCGTGGATCAATAATCTCATATGAAATGTTTTCATCATTAAAAATTCACACATATCAGTAAAAACATAACACATACTCATAGCACAACTTCTAAAGCATGTGTAATGTTACCACTACTGTAGTGTAGAGATGAGCGCCTGAAATTTTTCGGGTTTTGTGTTTTGGTTTTGGGTTCGGTTCCGCGGCCGTGTTTTGGGTTCGACCGCGTTTTGGCAAAACCTCACCGAATTTTTTTTGTCGGATTCGGGTGTGTTTTGGATTCGGGTGTTTTTTTCAAAAAACCCTAAAAAACAGCTTAAATCATAGAATTTGGGGGTCATTTTGATCCCATATTATTATTAACCTCAAAAACCATAATTTCCACTCATTTTCAGTCTATTCTGAATACCTCACACCTCACAATATTATTTTTAGTCCTAAAATTGGCACCGAGGTCGCTGGATGACTAAGCTAAGCGACCCTAGTGGCCGACACAAACACCTGGCCCATCTAGGAGTGGCACTGCAGTGTCACGCAGGATGGCCCTTCCAAAAAACACTCCCCAAACAGCACATGACGCAAAGAAAAAAAGAGGTGCAATGAGGTAGCTGTGTGACTAAGCTCAGCGACCCAAGTGCCCGACACAAACACCTGGCCCATCTAGGAGTGGCACTGCAGTGTCACGCAGGATGTCCCTTCCAAAAAACCCTCCCCAAACAGCACATGACGCAAAGAAAAAAAGAGGCGCAATGAGGTAGCTGTGTGAGTAAGATTAGCGACCCTAGTGGCCGACACAAACACCGGGCCCATCTAGGAGTGGCACTGCAGTGTCACGCAGGATGTCCCTTCCAAAAAACCCTCCCCAAACAGCACATGACGCAAAGAAAAATAAAAGAAAAAAGAGGTGCAAGATGGAATTGTCCTTGGGCCCTCCCACCCACCCTTATGTTGTATAAACAGGACATGCACACTTTAACCAACCCATCATTTCAGTGACAGGGTCTGCCACACGACTGTGACTGATATGACGGGTTGGTTTGGACCCCCACCAAAAAAGAAGCAATTAATCTCTCCTTGCACAAACTGGCTCTACAGAGGCAAGATGTCCACCTCATCATCATCCTCCGATATATCACCGTGTACATCCCCCTCCTCACAGATTATCAATTCGTCCCCACTGGAATCCACCATCTCAGCTCCCTGTGTACTTTGTGGAGGCAATTGCTGCTGGTCAATGTCTTCGCGGAGGAATTGATTATAATTCATTTTAATGAACATCATCTTCTCCACATTTTCTGGATGTAACCTCGTACGCCGATTGCTGACAAGGTGAGCGGCGGCACTAAACACTCTTTCGGAGTACACACTTGTGGGAGGGCAACTTAGGTAGAATAAAGCCAGTTTGTGCAAGGGCCTCCAAATTGCCTCTTTTTCCTGCCAGTATAAGTACGGACTGTGTGACGTGCCTACTTGGATGCGGTCACTCATATAATCCTCCACCATTCTTTCAATGTTGAGAGAATCATATGCAGTGACAGTAGACGACATGTCCGTAATCGTTGTCAGGTCCTTCAGTCCGGACCAGATGTCAGCATCAGCAGTCGCTCCAGACTGCCCTGCATCACCGCCAGCGGGTGGGCTCGGAATTCTGAGCCTTTTCCTCGCACCCCCAGTTGCGGGAGAATGTGAAGGAGGAGATGTTGACAGGTCGCGTTCCGCTTGACTTGACAATTTTGTCACCAGCAGGTCTTTGCACCCCAGCAGACTTGTGTCTGCCGGAAAGAGAGATCCAAGGTAGGTTTTAAATCTAGGATCGAGCACGGTGGCCAAAATGTAGTGCTCTGATTTCAACAGATTGACCACCCGTGAATCCTTGTTAAGCGAATTAAGGGCTGCATCCACAAGTCCCACATGCCTAGCGGAATCGCTCCCTTTTAGCTCCTTCTTCAATGCCTCCAGCTTCTTCTGCAAAAGCCTGATGAGGGGAATGACCTGACTCAGGCTGGCAGTGTCTGAACTGACTTCACGTGTGGCAAGTTCAAAGGGCATCAGAACCTTGCACAACGTTGAAATCATTCTCCACTGCACTTGAGACAGGTGCATTCCACCTCCTATATCGTGCTCAATTGTATAGGCTTGAATGGCCTTTTGCTGCTCCTCCAACCTCTGAAGCATATAGAGGGTTGAATTCCACCTCGTTACCACTTCTTGCTTCAGATGATGGCAGGGCAGGTTCAGTAGTTTTTGGTGGTGCTCCAGTCTTCTGTACGTGGTGCCTGTACGCCGAAAGTGTCCCGCAATTCTTCTGGCCACCGACAGCATCTCTTGCACGCCCCTGTCGTTTTTTAAAAAATTCTGCACCACCAAATTCAAGGTATGTGCAAAACATGGGACGTGCTGGAATTTGCCCATATTTAATGCACACACAATATTGCTGGCGTTGTCCGATGCCACAAATCCACAGGAGAGTCCAATTGGGGTAAGCCATTCTGCGATGATCTTCCTCAGTTGCCGTAAGAGGTTTTCAGCTGTGTGCGTATTCTGGAAAGCGGTGATACAAAGCGTAGCCTGCCTAGGAAAGAGTTGGCGTTTGCGAGATGCTGCTACTGGTGCCGCCGCTGCTGTTCTTGCGGCGGGAGTCCATACATCTACCCAGTGGGCTGTCACAGTCATATAGTCCTGACCCTGCCCTGCTCCACTTGTCCACATGTCCGTGGTTAAGTGGACATTGGGTACAACTGCATTTTTTAGGACACTGGTGAGTCTTTTTCTGACGTCCGTGTACATTCTCGGTATCGCCTGCCTACAGAAGTGGAACCTAGATGGTATTTGGTAACGGGGGCACACTGCCTCAATAAATTGTCTAGTTCCCTGTGAACTAACGGCGGATACCGGACGCACGTCTAACACCAACATAGTTGTCAAGGACTCAGTTATCCGCTTTGCAGCAGGATGACTGCTGTGATATTTCATCTTCCTCGCAAAGGACTGTTGGACAGTCAATTGCTTACTGGAAGTAGTACAAGTGGGCTTACGACTTCCCCTCTGGGATGACCATCGACTCCCAGCAGCAACAACAGCAGCGCCAGCAGCAGTAGGCGTTACATGCAAGGATGCATCGGAGGAATCCCAGGCAGGAGAGGACTCGTCAGAATTGCCAGTGACATGGCCTGCAGGACTATTGGCATTCCTGGGGAAGGAGGAAATTGACACTGAGGGAGTTGGTGGGGTGGTTTGCGTGAGCTTGGTTACAAGAGGAAGGGATTTACTGGTCAGTGGACTGCTTCTGCTGTCGGCCCAAGTTTTTGAACTTGTCACTGACTTATTATGAATGCGCTGCAGGTGACGTATAAGGGAGGATGTTCCGAGGTGGTTAACGTCCTTACCCCTACTTATTACAGCTTGACAAAGGGAACACACGGCTTGACACCTGTTGTCCGCATTTCTGGTGAAATACTTCCACACCGAAGAGCTGATTTTTTTGGTATTTTCACCAGGCATGTCAACGGCCCTATTCCTCCCACGGACAACAGGTGTCTCCCCGGGTGCCTGACTTAAACAAACCACCTCACCATCAGAATCCTCCTGGTCAATTTCCTCCCCAGCGCCAGCAACACCCATATCCTCCTCATCCTGGTGTACTTCAACACTGACATCTTCAATCTGACTATCAGGAACTGGACTGCGGGTGCTCCTTCCAGCACTTGCAGGGGGCGTGCAAATGGTGGAAGGCGCATGCTCTTCACGTCCAGTGTTGGGAAGGTCAGGCATCGCAACCGACACAATTGGACTCTCCTTGTGGATTTGGGATTTCGAAGAACGCACAGTTCTTTGCGGTGCTACTGCTTTTGCCAGCTTGAGTCTTTTCATTTTTCTAGCGAAAGGCTGAGTGCCTCCATCCTCATGTGAAGCTGAACCACTAGCCATGAACATAGGCCAGGGCCTCAGCCGTTCCTTGCCACTCCGTGTGGTAAATGGCATATTGGCAAGTTTACGCTTCTCCTCCGAAAATTTTATTTTAGGTTTTGGAGTCCTTTTTTTACTGATATTTGGTGTTTTGGATTTGACATGCTCTGTACTATGACATTGGGCATCGGCCTTGGCAGACGACGTTGCTGGCATTTCATCGTCTCGGCCATGACTAGTGGCAGCAGCTTCAGCACGAGGTGGAAGTGGATCTTGATCTTTCCCTAATTTTGGAACCTCAACATTTTTGTTCTCCATATTTTAATAGGCACAACTAAAAGGCACCTCAGGTAAACAATGGAGATGGATGGATACTAGTATACAATTATGGATGGACTGCCAAGTGCCGACACAGAGGTAGCTACAGCCGTGGACTACCGTACTGTACTGTGTCTGCTGCTAATATAGACTGGTTGATAAAGAGATGTAGTAGTAGTATGTATGTATAAAGAAGAAAGAAAAAAAAACCACGGGTAGGTGGTATACAATTATGGACGGACTGCCGAGTGCCGACACAGAGGTAGCTACAGCCATGGACTACCGTACTGTACTGTGTCTGCTGCTAATATAGACTGGTTGATAAAGAGATGTAGTAGTAGTATGTATGTATAAAGAAGAAAGAAAAAAAAACCACGGGTAGGTGGTATACAATTATGGACGGACTGCCCAGTGCCGACACAGAGGTAGCTACAGCCGTGGACTACCGTACTGTACTGTGTCTGCTGCTAATATAGACTGGTTGATAAAGAGATGTAGTAGTAGTATGTATGTATAAAGAAGAAAGAAAAAAAAACCACGGGTAGGTGGTATACAATTATGGACGGACTGCCGAGTGCCGACACAGAGGTAGCTACAGCCGTGGACTACCGTACTGTACTGTGTCTGCTGCTAATATAGACTGGTTGATAAAGAGATGTAGTAGTAGTATGTATGTATAAAGAAGAAAGAAAAAAAAACCACGGGTAGGTGGTATACAATTATGGACGGACTGCCCAGTGCCGACACAGAGGTAGCTACAGCCGTGGACTACCGTACTGTACTGTGTCTGCTGCTAATATAGACTGGTTGATAAAGAGATGTAGTAGTAGTATGTATGTATAAAGAAGAAAGAAAAAAAAACCACGGGTAGGTGGTATACAATTATGGACGGACTGCCGAGTGCCGACACAGAGGTAGCTACAGCCGTGGACTACCGTACTGTACTGTGTCTGCTGCTAATATAGACTGGTTGATAAAGAGATGTAGTAGTAGTATGTATGTATAAAGAAGAAAGAAAAAAAAACCACGGGTAGGTGGTATACAATTATGGACGGACTGCCCAGTGCCGACACAGAGGTAGCTACAGCCGCGGACTACCGTACTGTACTGTGTCTGCTGCTAATATAGACTGGTTGATAAAGAGATGTAGTAGTAGTATGTATGTATAAAGAAGAAAGAAAAAAAAACCACGGGTAGGTGGTATACAATTATGGACGGACTGCCGAGTGCCGACACAGAGGTAGCTACAGCCGTGGACTACCGTACTGTACTGTGTCTGCTGCTAATATAGACTGGTTGATAAAGAGATGTAGTAGTAGTATGTATGTATAAAGAAGAAAGAAAAAAAAACCACGGGTAGGTGGTATACAATTATGGACAGACTGCCCAGTGCCGACACAGAGGTAGCTACAGCCGTGGACTACCGTACTGTACTGTGTCTGCTGCTAATATAGACTGGTTGATAAAGAGATGTAGTAGTAGTATGTATGTATAAAGAAGAAAGAAAAAAAAACCACGGGTAGGTGGTATACAATTATGGACGGACTGCCCAGTGCCGACACAGAGGTAGCTACAGCCGTGGACTACCGTACTGTACTGTGTCTGCTGCTAATATAGACTGGTTGATAAAGAGATGTAGTAGTAGTAGTATGTATGTATAAAGAAGAAAGAAAAAAAAATCACGGGTAGGTGGTATACAATTATGGACGGACTGCCCAGTGCCGACACAGAGGTAGCTACAGCCGTGGACTACCGTACTGTACTGTGTCTGCTGCTAATATAGACTGGTTGATAAAGAGATGTAGTAGTAGTATGTATGTATAAAGAAGAAAGAAAAAAAAACCACGGGTAGGTGGTATACAATTATGGACGGACTGCCCAGTGCCGACACAGAGGTAGCTACAGCTGTGGACTACCGTACTGTACTGTGTCTGCTGCTAATATAGACTGGTTGATAAAGAGATGTAGTAGTAGTAGTATGTATGTATAAAGAAGAAAGAAAAAAAAACCACGGGTAGGTGGTATACAATTATGGACGGACTGCCGAGTGCCGACACAGAGGTAGCTACAGCCGTGGACTACCGTACTGTACTGTGTCTGCTGCTAATATAGACTGGTTGATAAAGAGATGTAGTAGTAGTATGTATGTATAAAGAAGAAAGAAAAAAAAACCACGGGTAGGTGGTATACAATTATGGACGGACTGCCGAGTGCCGACACAGAGGTAGCTACAGCCGTGAACTACCGTACTGTGTCTGCTGCGACTGGATGATAAATAATGATATAAAAAATATATATATATCACTACTGCAGCCGGACAGGTATATATTATATAATGACGGACCTGCTGGACACTGTCTGTCAGCAGAATGAGTTTTTTATAGAATAAAAAAAAAAACACCACACAAGTGAAGTCACACGACGAGTGTTTAACTTTTTCAGGCAATCACAATATAGTATACTATACTACTAACTATACTGGTGGTCAGTGTGGTCAGGTGGTCACTGGTCAGTCACACTGGCAGTGGCACTCCTGCAGCAAAAGTGTGCACTGTTTAATTTTAATAATAATATGTACTCCTGGCTCCTGCTATAACCTATAACTGGCACTGCAGTGCTCCCCAGTCTCCCCCACAATTATAAGATGTGTGAGCTGAGCACAGTCAGATACGAGTGTTTAACTTTTTCAGGCAATCACAATATAGTATACTATACTACTAACTATACTGGTGGTCAGTGTGGTCAGGTCACTGGTCAGTCACACTGGCAGTGGCACTCCTGCAGCAAAAGTGTGCACTGTTTAATTTTAATAATAATATGTACTCCTGGCTCCTGCTATAACCTATAACTGGCACTGCAGTGCTCCCCAGTCTCCCCCACAATTATAAGATGTGTGAGCTGAGCACAGTCAGATATATACATAGATGATGCAGCACACTGGGCTGAGCAGTGCACACAGATATGGTATGTGACTGAGTCACTGTGTATCGTTTTTTTCAGGCAGAGAACGGATATATTAAATAAAACTGCACTGTCTGGTGGTCACTGTGGTCAGTCACTAGTAAACTCTGCACTCTCTACAGTTCTACAGTACTCCTAAGCTCCAGTAAATCAGGTCAATCTCTCTCTCTCTCTCTTCTAATCTAAATGGAGAGGACGCCAGCCACGTCCTCTCCCTATCAATCTCAATGCACGTGTGAAAATGGCGGTGACGCGCGGCTCCTTATATAGAATCCGAGTCTCGCGAGAATCCGACAGCGTCATGATGACGTTCGGGCGCGCTCGGGTTAACCGAGCAAGGCGGGAAGATCCGAGTCGCTCGGACCCGTGAAAAAAAACATGAAGTTCGTGCGGGTTCGGATTCAGAGAAACCGAACCCGCTCATCTCTACTGTAGTGTACTGTGTAGTCCACACAGACTGTGAAACAATAACACATGCAATTTTAATAAAGCCCCACATTTCCTAATACATGTGCTGCTCTGATGCAGCCTTTCACCTGAGCGTTCAAGATTTAGTAAAAGGAACATACAGTTTATTCCAAGTTTTTATTGCGGAGCTAAAAGTCCCACAATAGGATCCTGATGCAGAGCTGAATGCAAGCGTGCTAAAATGACTGTCCCATTGTATACATGGATTTAGATGCATGTACAGTATTCATCGGCATGCAGGGTTTTAGGAATCTTTGCGGTGTACACAGGGCTGGACTGCCCATCTGACATTTCTGGCAAATGTCAGACAGTCTGACGGGATGGTGGGCCGGTCTGGTCAACAGAGAGCCGGGAAAGCCGCGCGCATCGCAGTTTCCGGCTCTCTGGTTTGTCACCCACTGTCGCCATTGCCGCCTGTAGTGCCCGGTTGCTAAGCAATATGGGGGCATGCTGCGAGTCCATGCTCCTTGACTCGCGGCATGCCCCCATTTAAAGCGTCTGCACGCCCTTTTGCGTCACGCATGCCCCCTTTCACGTGCACGCCTGCACACGGATGCCAGGGCCATAAAGAGGTCTCTGTCCGTCCCTGGGTGATAAAATAAAAAAAAATACAAATAACTCATGTTCCAAAAGTTCCAAACAACATATGTTGTGCTGACCATTGAAATGTCGACCATTGAAGCTGTTGACCATTCAGTGTTGACTTACTAACTGTCGACCTACAGTATTATCCAGATACCATGGAACAATCAGAAGGGCTGTGTGTATGGGAGGGGTGTGGCACTGTGATGGCGTTGTCACTGTGGCTTTGCTCACTGCTATGGAAAGCTGTCATTCCCAGCATTGGCCCTCATTCTGAGTTGATCGCTCGCTGACGTTTTTCGGAGCGCAGCGATCAGGTTATTATTGCGCATGCGTATGCATCGCAATGCGCATGTGCATCATACGGGTACAAACAGCATCGTTGCTGTGCAATACTTCTAGCGAATAATCCATTCACACAATCGCAAGGAGACTGACAGGAAGAAGGCGTTTATGGGTGTCAACTGACCATTTTCTGGGAGTGGTAGGGAAAACGCAGGCGTGTCCAGGCGTTTGCAGGGCGGGTGTCTGATGTCAATTCCGGGACCGGACAGGCTGAAGTGATCGCAAGGGCTGAGTAAGTCCAGAGCTACTCAGAAACTGCCAAATACATTTTCGTCCTGCTCGGCTGCACGTGCGTTCGCACACATGCAAAGCAAAAATACACTCCCCCGTGGGCGGCGACTATCTGATCGCTGCTCTGCAAAAAATAGCTAGCGAGTGATCAACTCGGAATGAGGGCCATTGCAAGACCCTGTTACACCTCTTCAGATGCATGCAGAGACGTGATTGTAATAGTATGCCTCTGCATAGCTTGTACTTGCACGCAGCGTGAAAGCATTCAAAACACATTCCTGCAAACAGGTGAGCATGCAACTCAGCATTAGGGCATAAGTCTCCAGGGTCGGACTGGCCCACAGAGGTACCAGGGAAACCACCGGTAGGCCCCACTGCCTGAGTGCCCACTCCTTCCTTCCTCTAGGGATCAGGTTCCAGACTGTACACTTGTATTATACATGGTAGATATGATGCATTACACTGCACTAAACTATTGTGTATTTCAAGCCTCTGTGGAGGCTGGCCACACCCCCTTTGTAGGCTGGTCACACCCTTAAGTATGGGCCCCTATGTCTGCATTCCCCCGGAGGGCCCTTCATGCCCCAGTCCGACACTGTAAGTCTCCAATTAGGTAATACAATACAATACAATTCTTCCATGCCAGATTATTCCTAGCGATAGAATAATTTGTACTAAGGGTGCTACGCCATCGTATAAACATTGGCGACCGATAATCGCTTCCTACATTCTACAATTTGCAGATTGGTCGTTTTAGGTTATTTCTTGTTTGTATTATTTTGGTAATTAAAGTTTTTATTGTGGAACTTTCATTTTTCAATAATAACAGCTGTGATGTTTGAATTTCACTACTTATATGGGGCACCAAGACTGAGGCGGCACTTATTGATGGAATTGTTCCAGGCGAAACCGTTGGACGTCCGCCCTGGTCTTGCTTTCTTTGAATTGCTTGCTGAGCTAGTAGCAGGAGATGGTGATCCGTGTATTACGATTCAGTAAAACTGATTGTTTATATGCTATGCTGACAGCAGGCTCTACAATAGTGAACACCCAACTGCTGCCCTCAGTGAATGAGCTGTAATAAATGTATTACACTACATCTGTTTCCTCCTCTCACTCCTATTTCCAGAGCACTTCAGCAGTGATTGAAATATGTGTACACAGCAGGCAGCCGCTGATAAGAGAATCAGAGGCATGCAAGTGGATACTGGACATTATTTTTTTATTTCATAGCTATATATAATAATATATGACACATGATGTGTGTCGAATAAATAATACAATTACATTTGCTTTGTGTTTTCATTCAAATATCCCTCATCAAATCCTCCTCAAAGCGTTATATTTGTGATAAATGATGGTTAACAGGATTTCTGTGATGTCAAACAATATTGGGGGTCATTCCGAGTTGATCGCACGCTACAACTTTTTGAATCCTGTGCGATCAACTAGACGCTGCCTATGGGGGAGTGTATTTTAGCATAGCAGGGCTGCGATCGCTTGTGCAGCCCTGCTATGCAAAAAAAGTTTTGTGCAGAACAAGACCAGGGTAAGAGTTACTTACCCTGTGCGATGAATCCAGCGTTGCAGGTCCCGGACTTGACGTCAGACATCCGCCCTCCAAACACCTGGACACGCCTGTGTTCGCCGAACCACTCCCTGAAAACGGTCAGTTGACACCCACAAACTCCCTCTTCCTGTCAATCTCCTTGCGATCGGCTGTGCGAATGGTTTTTTCGTTAAGTCCATTGCCCAGCAACGATCCGCTTTGTACCCGTACGACGCCCGTGCGCATTGCGGTACATACGCATGCGCAGTAGTAACCTGTTCACTGCGCTGCAAAAACCAGCAGCGAGTGAGCAACTCGTAATGACCCCCATTGTGCCATGTGATAATGTAAATCAAATAGTTATTTAATAGACGAAAATAGTTTTGGAATATCTCTGCAACTGCTGTATTGAAATATCTACTTTAAAAGTAATATTTTCATTTTTAAATACAGGGATGGTCAAGTTTGTACACAAGCTAATAATAAAAAGACATTATTGTATTGTGTGCAGGGTAATGCGTTCAGATACGCAATAAAGAATAAAGATTAACAAAAGCAAAAGTTGCATTTACCATGTCAAAAAATTAAATAAATAAATAATATACCACCAGATTTGTTGTTTATCCACTTGAAAATTAAACGGGATCAGCTTTTTGTTCTTTGCAATTAATATAATATAGTCATGACACTAATGTTTTCCGTGCTATCAGCTGGAGAAGTCGATCCGCAATCAGCGTATTTTTGAGCGCCAGGCAGTTAATATTTTTTTGTAGTTATATTGTATTACAGTACAATCTTTGTACCACTCAGTACATTGGGGGTCATTCCGAGTTGTTCGCTCGTTATTTTTTTCTCGCATCGGAGCGATTAGTCGCTAATGCGCATGCGCAATGTCCGCAGTGCGACTGCGCCAAGTAAATTTGCTATGCAGTTAGGTATTTTACTCACGGCATTACGAGGTTTTTTCTTCATTCTGGTGATCGTAATGTGATTGACAGGAAGTGGGTGTTTCTGGGCGGAAACAGGCCGTTTTATGGGTGTGTGCGAAAAAACGCTACCGTTTCTGGGAAAAACGCGGGAGTGGCTGGAGAAACGGAGGAGTGTCTGGGCGAACACTGGGTGTGTTTGTGACGTCAAACCAGGAACGACAAGCACTGAACTGATCGCAGATGCCGAGTAAGTGTGGAGCTACTCAGAAACTGCTAAGAAGTGTCTATTCGCAATTTTGCTAATCTTTCGTTCGCAATTTTGATAAGCTAAAATTCACTCCCAGTAGGCGGAGGCTTAGCATGTGCAAAGCTGCTAAAAGCAGCTTGCGAGCGAACAACTCAGAATGACCCCCATTGTAAAAGATCCACAACTGATATCCAAATGTATTGCCTGGGTATTTCTAAACTTATATAGATAATGGCGCTAATAGAACAACATTTGCACCATGGTATGACTGACAGAAAAACACACATTTTTCTATCAGTCATCACATATTACAAAACATGACTGATATTGCAAAGAGTTGCATCCATCTATACAGATATTGATGGTATGCCCAGCATCAGAAAATAATGGTCTTTTATGACAGTACAAAATAAATAAAAGAGGAAGGAGGAGCTGGCAAAATAAGGGCAAGCTCAGCCAGGGGCATTTTAACAGAGAAGGGGGCCTGTGTGCAGACTCCGTATGGGTCCACTCCTCTCCATGGCTCAGTAGGCTCTCTCAATATGACGGAGTATACTGTGCATGCACAGGTCTCCGGAAACATAGCGCCCTCCATATTCCAGAGACTAATTACTACTAGACATGCGCTGCGGCCATTTTGGTGGTGATTTTTGCCATGGCTGCAGCGCCCGATGCAGGACTCCGGAAAGGTAAGTATTAAAACATGTATGTGGTGAGGGCTTCCCTGGACCCAGGGACCTGTGTGCACCCATACATTGCACCCATTATAGAAACGATGATGAGCTCAGCCAGGATCTAAACATCTATTTTACTCCAAAAGAATGTGAGAATAGGAAAATGTAGGTAGGTTGTAAGATGTGTAAGAAGCGGACAAATTAAGTCATATTTGCCCTGCTTTGTAGATAGCTATGTACTAGATGCAGTGTGTGCAGAGGTATAGACCTGCCTGGGATACTGATATTCCAAGGACGTGCGGTGAGCTTCATGTTAAGAGTCAAAGCAGACATCCAGGTAATTTCCCATTGTACAGTTCAGAAAAAATAAGTGTCCAAAGGTCTGTAAGCTCTTTTTAGAAGGCTATAGACATTCAGTATGACATTTGTTAGTTTGCCATTTTTTATGGGATTGATCTGATTCTCCAGTGGTGGGGTTATTATTTTTTCAGTGCTTTTTTTTTTTTTGGGGGGGGGGGGGGGGGTAAATCAGCAATGATTTTCAAATTAATTGGCAAAGATGACTCTCTAGTGAATAGTCTTGCCCATCTCTACAAGTGAGCTAAGGAAATGAATAGGCTTAATAGTATTTCATCCCACAAAATGGCTGCCCCCACTGTAAAGGCGAAGGACACACTTTGAGGGGAATTGAAATGTTTGAAAAGTCAGTTGGGTGTCTGTTTTTTCCTATCAATAGACAGGAAAAAACAGACACCCGATCGACTTTTCAAACATTTAAATTCCCCCCAATGAGTAAGAAATTCCAGATGTGAAAATATTTTATAATAATTTGCCTTAGAAGTCAGTGATACATATTTTCTCATAGAAAAACCTATTCATAAAGTGCACTGGATGCGCACTATAGAGCACCTTGGTTATACACCACTGCATCGGGATGGTCCACCCACTGTACTGGACGTCAGAGTGCGTTCTCACACTCCGTTCTTGGGAGTTGACCCTGTAAACTTGAGGTTCTCCTAAGTATGCAGGGAGGGGGGAATTCAATTTGAAGCAGTCCTGTTGCAGCCTTGCACAGCGTGGCTCCATGGGATAACCATTGCTCCTATTTTCTCACACCTCAAAAATAACTAAGCAGCATTTTATGTACAGTACCGTAATTCTTGGATATTAGCACAGAAGCATATAGCACAAGGCTACAAAGGGAACTGGCTGGTAATTAAATCAGACCCTAAATATCACATTACAATCCAACTTCCTACCATGTTAGAACCACCATTTCATTCAAGTAAACCTTTCAGTTTTTTCCTAACTACAGCTACTGTATATTGATCCTCTATTTGTAGCTTCACTTAAGACACCGGAAAGTCTGTTTTATATGGTGCTTTTCCATTTTTGAAGTTTTTTGTTTTAAGATTCTTTTTGTTTTCCCATTGGGGTAAGTGTACAGTACCTACATATGTGCTTCTCTACTGCAGTACAACTGGAAGGAGCTAAATCAGTCCAATTAAAAAAGATAGAACAAAAACTGAACTCCACCAGTCCTAAGCTGGTGCAAAAAGTTCTTTTGGATGAGTGAAAATGATATATAGTTTGACTCTCTGCACAGAAGAAACACCCCTAAAACTGCAAAAATGATCCATCCTTTTAACAAATTTGATTAATCTTCTTCCTCAAAATGGCCATCCTACAAAACTAGGTGTAATGGGCCTCTACTCCATCCATTACCTTCCACTGGTCGGTGCAACCTTCTACTTCTCCAAAAACACTGACATCTTTCTTCACAAACCTATGCTCTTTGGTGGAAATGTAGGAGAACTTGCACAAATTGAGTCACACAGATTCACCAAAGACAAATCTGTGCTTCGTCCTGCTTACTCAGTCATGTGGACTTGAAGTCCATCCTTATTTGCTGTGAACCACCATCTCGGAACAACTGAATCCTGTAGGTCTCATGCTGAGTCAAGATGATTGATCACATACAGTACTGTAAAGAGTAATAATACATGTTTATGCTATATCCCCGGTTAAAGTTTTATAATAAACACTGAAACTTTGGAGGAGAGTGAATATTGATTTTAACTTTGGAACAAGTCCTTGAGTGCTGCCATCTCTGGAGGTGTATGCAAGGTTTTCTTCGGAAGGCAATGAAATCTGCCTTATATACAACTGGACCTGTTTTGTGTAAGTGCAGAGTTTGAGCTTGCCACGGAACATATTTCAAAGAATTCGTGGCATTCAAAGGGACGTGCTTACCTTAACCCGGCACATTCTTATTGTAATTAGAGATGAGAACCGAATCCCCTCAAACTTTATGCTCTGAGCCCGGATACGAGTCTGATTTGGGAATTCCCACCAGACACGGAAACCAGAACGAGGCAAAACGTCATCATCCTGCTGTCGGAATCTCGCGGGTTTTGAATTCCATATAAACAGCCGCGCGTCGCCGCCATTTTCACTCCAGACTTGGAGAGTGAGGGAGACAGACCTCTGCCTCTCTCTGTGGGTGGTGACTTTGGGTGGGGTTAACGTGTGCTCTGTAGGGGTGCTGCTGCGGTCACTGTGGTGTACCTGTGCTGTGTTAGGGTGCTGTCCTGCCTGTCACTGGTGTTTCATGTGATGCAGCTGTACATGGGTGTTGCTGTCCTGGCTGTCACTGTGTTGTACAGGGTGCAGGAGCACTGTCCTCCTGTATGCTGGAAAATATAGGGGTGCTGCTGGCCCTGTATGTTGTAAAAATGCAGAGGTGCAATTGTTAAAATGAAAAGCACACTGCTCCTGTATGCTGTCAAATATTGGGCTGGCCCTGTATGTTGTAAAAATTCAGGGGTGCAGTTAAAAATTAAAAGCACACTGCTGTATGCTGTAAAATATAAGGGTGCTGATGTTCAAATAACATTACACTGGCCCTGTATGCTGTAAGTATACAGGGGTGCTGTGAAAATAAAGGGGCGCTGTTCTGTGTGCTGTAATCATAAAGGGGTGCTGCCCTGTGAAATGGAGAACAACAATTTGGAGGAAAAAATAGTGGAAGATAAGGAACCAGTTCCTAGTACTAGTGCTAAAGCCCCCTGCAAGTTCTGGGAGGAGCACCGCCAGTCGAAGTGCTGATATTGAGATTGAGGATGTCATTGCAGTCGTACACCAGGATGAGGATATGGGGGTAGCTGGCACTGAGGAGGAAGTTGACGATGAGGATTCTGATGGTGATGTGGTTTGTGTGAATAAGGCACCAGTGGAGACAGTTTATGTCCATGGGATGAGAAGGCCCATTGTCATGCCTGGCAAAATACCAAAAAAGCCACCTCTTCGGTGTGGAATTATTTCTCCACAAATCCGGACAACAGGTGTCAAGCTGTGTGTTGCCTTTGTCAATCCGTAATAAGTAGGGGTAAGGATATTAACCACCTAGAAACATCCTCCCTTATACGTCACCTGCAGCACATTCATCGGAAGTCATTGTCAAGTTCAGAAACTTTGGGTAAGAGCATAAGCAGTTCACTGACACCTAAATCCCTTCTTCCTCTTGTACCCAAGCTCCTGCAAGCCACACCACCAACTCCCTCAACTTCAACTTCCTCCTCAGTCAGGAACGGAAGAAGTCCTGCAGACCATGTCACTGTCATGACTGACGAGTCCTCTCCTAACCGGGATTTCTCCGGAGGATCCTTGGGTGGTTCACCTACTGCTGCTGCTGCCACTGCTGTTGTTGCTTCTGGGAGTTGATCGTCATCCCAGAGGGGAAGTCGGAAGACCACTTGTATTACTTCACCTAAGAAGCAAATAACTGTCCAACCGTGCTTTGTGAGGAAGATGAAATATGACAGCAGTCATCCTGTTGCAAAGCGGATTACTGAGGCCATAACAACTATGCTGGTGTTACTCTTGCATCCGGTATCCGTCATTAGTGCAGTGGGATTTAGATAGTTGATGGACGTACTGTGTCCCTGGTACCGAATCCTGTCTAGATTCCACTTCACTAGGAAATCGATTCCCGGACTGTACAGGGACATTAAGAAAAGTGTCCTCAGTGTCCTGAAAAATGTGGTTGTACCCAGTGTCCACTTAACCACACACATGTGGACAAGTGGAGCAGGGCAAACTAAGGAGTACATGACTGTGACAGCCCGCTGGGTAGATGTATTGCCTCCTACAGCAACAACAGCAACGGTACCAGTAGCAGCATCTCACAAAACTCGTTCCTAGGCAGGCTACGCTGTGTATTACCGGTTTCCATAAGAGGCACACCGCTGACTACCTCTTACAAAAACTGAGGGAAATCATCGCACAATGGCTTACCCCACTTAGACTCTCCTGGGGATTTGTGATATCGGACAATGCCACCAGTACTGTGTGTGCATTACATTTAGGCAGATTTCAGCACGTCCCATGTTTTGCACATACAATTAATTAGGTGGTGCAGAATTTTTTGAAAAAATGACAGGGGCATGCAGGAGATGCTGTCGGTGGGCCGAAAAATTGTGGGCCACTTTCGACATTCAGCCACTGCATGCTGAAGACTGGAGCACCAGCAAACACTTCTGAACCTGCCCTTCCATCACCTGAAGCAAGAGGTGGTAACGAGGTGGAATTCAACACTCTATATGCTTCAGAGGATGGGGCGCAGCAAAATACCATTCAAGCTTATACATTCACCTACGATATAGGCAAAGGAGGGAGAATGAACCTGACTCAAGCTCAGTGGAGAATGATTTCTGTGTTGTGAAAGGTTCTTCAACCCTTCGAACTTGCCACACGTGAAGTCAGTTCAGACACTGCCAGCTTGACTCAGGTCATTCCCCTCATCAGGGATTTGCAGAAGCAGCTGGAGAATTTGAAGGAGGAGCTAAGATGGAGCGATTCCGCTAAGTATGTAGGACTTGTGGATGGAGCCCTTAATTCGCTTTGCCAGGATTCAAGGGTGGTCAGTCTGTTGAAATCAGAGCACTACATTTTGGCCACCATGCTCGATCCTAGGTTTAAAGCCTACGTTGTATCTCTCTTTCCAGCAGACACAAGACTGCAGAGGTGCAAAGACCTGCTGGTGAGAAAATTGTCAACTCAAGCGGAACGTGATCTGTCAACAGCTCCTCCTTAATTTTCTTCCACAACTGGCACTGTGTTGACATCTGGTCGGACTGAAGGACCTGCCAATGATTACTGTCATGTCTAATGTCACTGCATATGATGCTGTCACCATTGAAAGAATGGTGGTGGATTATATCGATGACAGCATCCAAGTAGGCATGTCAGAAATAAGTGGAAATGAATGTTATTGAGGTTAATACCGTAGGATCAAAATTACTCCCAAATTCTGTGATTTTAGCTGTTTTTGTGTTTTTTCCAAAAATCATCCAGATCCAAAACCAAAAACCGAAAGGGTGGTTTTGGCAAAACCAATCCTGATCCAAAATAAGAATGGGGCTCCAGATCCAAAACCAAATCACGAAAAATGCCCGCCGCACATCTCTAATTGTAATGCACTTGTATGTGAACACCCTGATCCTAGGGCTGTAAGTACTAGATAAGAGTGGTAAGGACTAACAAAAAACTTGTAGGCCCAGCTGTAGCTGCATGCAAAGCTTTGCCAAAATAATTGACAAACACTTGGAAAGACTCACTTTCTTCCTGATTTTTTTTTCTTTTGAAATCAGAGCTAAAAGGATTGCAAATTTACACAATTTGAAAATACATCAGTTTAACATGGTGCTGTACATTAGGGGATCATCTTGCAAATTACATATAATGATATGAAACAGAATGGTAAAGGTAGCCTTGTCTACACGAGCAACTCTGAACTGGATTAAGGGGAGGAGCAGCCTCCGCACCACATCCTCACACATAAAAACTTCCCTTGTGTGCATTGCAAATCACATCAACATTTGATATCTTCTCTTGTAGCAGGTGTGCCCTGTGCTTCTTCTCCATTGGCCTCACTCATGGTATTCCACATCTCCTACACCGGCCAAGCCAGGCTTGGTCTTCCCTGAGGGAATTTTAGGGGTCGTGAAAAGGTATGGGGGGGGGGGGGGGGGGGGGGGCTACCTATCTTTCTTAAATGCCACTGACCCCCTGAAGTCTTAATACAGTTCTGTTGAGCATATTACCGAAGGCCAAATATTGCTTAGAATTCTGGCATTGGAGTTTAAAGCATTTTATTGCATCCTAATCAGTCTAATGTACTTATATCCTACCAACATTAAACATATGGATAAGTCAATGTCAGTAATTCCAATTTCCTATTTGTAACGAGAGTTCATAAACCCTTTGTTATCTGAGTTGTCTAATTGGTATGCGGTCAAATTCCTGCCGGGCAGAATCCCGGCGGTCGGAATACCGACACCGGGATCCCGACCTGCGCAATCCCGACATATTCTCCCTCTGTGGGTGTCCACGACACCCATCGAGGGAGAATAAATGAGTGTGCCGAGCGTAGTGCCGGTCGGGATCCCGGTGTCGGTATTCCGACCGCCGGGATTTCGTACGGCGGTAATACGTACTGATCCCATCTAATTCTGTAACTGTCACTCCTGAATAGGGTTATCAATACTATATTATTTATGCTGTGGTGTCAGGATTCCGGCGTCGGTCACATGACCGCCGGCATTCCGTCCATCAGGATGCTAAATTCCTTTATAACTCATCTGTATAGAAACATGAGATTACACTTACAGTTAACTTTTGAAGAGAGGTTTTCCAGGGTCCGCTCTGAGTTTTGAAACAATATCCAGTGCCAGCGTGAAGATCCAATTAAAACAAAATACAAATTCCCTGTGAGACAGAACAAAACTGTTGTCGTGAAAAGTTAGGAACGATTAAGTAGCATTATTAGAAGTGTGTTCACCATCTCAGTCTGAGATCTATATGCGTTTCCCTGTCGGCTTTCCTAAGATACATTGAACGTTTCTGCCAAATATTTATCACATGGGAATGTACGTTCTCTAAAATGAAAAAAAAAAAGAAAAAGAAAAAACATTCACTGAATGCTCTTTTATTGTACATGTGGGGCCTATGCTGTGGATTTTTGCTGATGTAAAGTATGTTTATACTCAGTAGTGACATTGATAGATTATTTATTTGAAAGCGAGCCTGGGCTGTGCAGCACGTTATCCAGATATATATGTTTCATGCTGACATGTTTGACTCTCTGGGAGTAAGTCTGTTCTAGTTATTGCTCTTATTTTGGTTTAACTCCTTAGTCGCAAAACTGCACTTGTCACCTACACACAGTTTCCAAATTGTTGGCTGAACAAGGGATTAATGTGATGGAGAATGGGGGGAGAACTGAGTTCCGTCACCTGTAATGGTAGCTGGAAATAGTTGTACGGCACCTCCACCATGTCCCTGCAAAGTAATTCCAACAGAAAAGTCAGCCCAGTCATCCACATCAATAATTTATTTAGGTGGCGTTAGTGTCACTGATCAGCTGCAGCCACCTCCCCCTTTCTCAGGTCCTGGTGCCTCCTGGTACTTACACATGCTTGGTCTGTCGGAAAGGCACCCGTCCCCTCCTCATGTCCCCATGGCTTTCTTTTCCAGCAGGGCATATATGTGACGTTATGCCATCACTGCCACTGAAGTGAAGAAGGATTCAAAAGAGAAGCAGACCTGAGCATGCTGAAGTGAGAGGGGACTGGAAGGACATAGAGAGGTGGGGAAACTGCAGGAGGGACATGGGTGGTGAGCTGCAGGGACTGACAGAGGCAGAGATGTGTATAAGGGGCTCTACTGTGGGCATTATGTGTAAAAGGGGAACTACTACTTTGGACATTACGTTTATAATGGGAACTTCTGTGTCACGGTCCGGTGGGAGACTGTGCATGGGAGGCGGCTCTTACCTGTCTGGTCCCTTTGGAGAGGTCCAGCTGGCGGAGATGCGGGCTGCTGGCGCCGGGCAGGGTGTGCTGGAAGGACAGGCAGGGGCACTGGTTGGCAGGTGTGCAGACTGGCAGCATGTACCTCCGGCAGGGGTTAGTGGTGCTGCTGTGGAGCCAGGGCTTCTGTGTACAGGCTGGGTTGTGTTCCCGGCGGCCATCTTGGATGTGGGCAAAAAGCCTGTCTTGCCCACACTTCACTTTCCTGTGGCCAATTAGCTCAGAGCAGCTGCTATAAGACAGGAAGGCCTGGAGGAGGGAATTTGCCAGTGCAACGTCTTTCACAGTATCTGTGAAGCTAGTTCTCTGTGCTTCCACAGCGTCTCCAGTGTCAGGTTCTTGTTACCGCAAAGTACCCAAGCCTCCTGTCAAAGTCAGAAAAATGTCTCTATGCACGTTGCCATATTTGCACCGCACACTGGTCCGCGCTGCGCATGCGTACGCTCTCCCGTGAAGGCGCATACCCGCAATAGCGTGCACTCGCAGGCGCGGTATGCGTATTTACGGTAGAGTTTATGTAGTCGTAGCGTGCGACTCATTCGTTACATATTTTCACAATTAATGTAGTTTGTAGATCATGATCTCTTTGATAGATTCTGAAAGTTTGGTTAATATAGAATGTCCCTGAGCTGAGGAATCCCTCTTTGCATCGTACGAAGGGTCTAACAGGAATCATACAGCAGTGTTTGGTACCCATCGGAAGAGTATTTAATTAGCAATATTCCGGTGTTGGTTTGGAGCGTATTAATCGCTCGTGCGAATAGTTATGGACATAAGAAGTTTATGTCCATTTCTATTATTTACACATACTCAGGTATGCGGCGGGAAACCCAGTTTCCCACCCACCTGAGCTGTTGGAAATCGTCACAGCCCACCTGTATGAATCACCCTATGACCTTTTGTTATGATGCAGGGCCGAATTCCTTCGGCCAATGGACAATGGGATTGTAGGACCAGGAGATTGCATTGTGTGTGGGGCATAAATAGGCAGGCCGACCACATCCAGCTCTCACTCTCTCATCAACGGTTATCTGCTGATAGCCGGGAGCTGGATATCGAGGCGCAGGCGATCATACCCTTTGTGCGTAAGTTTCTCTCCGTAATCATTGTCTTTCTGTGAGCCAATTTCTCTCATCTCTCTCTCTCTCTCTCTCTCTCTCTCTCTGTTCTGTTTCTCTCATATCTCCCCTAGACTAGGCTAGTATTGTATTAGATAGTATTGTATTGTATTGCATTTAGGTCAGTGTAGTATTGTCTTTTTGTATTTATTGTTTAGTTCTGTGGTTAGGAAGTCTCTGTTATATTGTAGTGTATCATTTGTACTGTTATCCCCTTTTTCAAATATATTAGATATAATACAATTAATAGGCTTTGGAACCTAAACCAGTATCTGTGTATTTTCTATAGTGTTAAGTGTTCACTTGAGCGTCGGTGACGCTCAAGCAGCTTTGTAGTTAGTCAGGTTACACAAGGTTGCACTTACACCCTGTATTCACATTAAGTTATTCTGTGTATTTCATTGGTATAAGGTTTAAACATTAAGGTATAGCGTTGTGAGCGTCTGCGCCGCTGGTGACCTCCTCGTGGTCTCGAGCGTATGCTACGCCATAGCGAATCATTACTCTAGTCATAACCAATAACGTGTCCTGTGATCACTGGGCCGTGAGCGAACGTGACGCTTGAGCGTCTCGCCTACGGCGGAGCGATCGTTACGCAAATAGCGTACCATTACGGTACTTCTTAAGCAAACAGCGTACAGTGTTCTTAGACTTCATAAAGGGTTGTTTATACGACAAAAAGTATTTAGAATTGTCAATTGGGGACTCGTCCTATCCTTCTCATATCTGCACTAGGTAGATCAGCAGACATTATCCCCCAGCAAAGGGTGGGAGGTTGTCTCCCAGTGCTGACGGGATAAGCGTCTGCTTCGCTTAGATAAAGAGTGCTGAAGGAATCCGGGAACCGGAAGTAAGAACAAAACGCTTGTGTCTTTTAAAAACTGTTTTATTTCTCTTCTGTCTTGCGTATACACGCACGCATACATTTATCTGCATTTCTTTTTCAATTTCGTATATCACTATTCCTGTTTGCCAATTTTTATAGTTGATAGAAAGTGCTAAAAAGAGATTTGCTGTTATTTCATAATAAAGGTAATAGTTAAAGTATAGAACAACACACGATTTGTCTAGGAGACAAGGCAGTCAGTGTGGATTGCGGTAGATGATCAGGGATCATTTACATTGATAAAAGTATATATTGTGTTACGGTGGATCTTTGCATTGCATACACGTGTCGCTAACAAAGACTAGCGTACGCAATCCAAAAGGCAGACGCACGCAGCGTACATTACGCAACGTAGCGTCCGGTAACGCCCACGTAGCTCGTCACGAAAAGTTGAATTAGCGCAAAGCGATAATTAGCGCAAAGGCGATAAGTAACGCACAGCGGTAGATAACGCGACGCGGTAAATAACGCAAATCTATTTTTGGAAAAAAAAACAAAAAAACTGAAATTTAGTTTAACAGATCCTGCTCCTAATTGGTAACACTGTTGGACTGAAGACAATTTCTGCGCAGAAATAGATATAGAAACAAAGTGTACATGTGTTGAGTGAGTGTGGTTTTGTATACATAAGTTTATACAACTTTAAGGTGGAACCAAAAGGAAAGCCGGGTACTCGTCAAGGGACATACGTGTAAGTGACATATACGGTGGCTAGGGAGGCATCCCTGGTTAAATAATATTTGAGCATTAGAGTATAGCGGACCATAAGGTAACAAGACCAGGAGGTCATAAGGTAACAAGACCAGGAGGTCGTAAGGTAAAAGGTCCGCTATAAAAGTCCAGTGGCACAACGCCTGGGGTGTTGGTGCAGAACCCATATAGGCCATACAAGCTCTTGCTGAAGGAATCGCGGCCGGAAACATCGATTCCATTGATCTTTCAGTACATAACAAGTAGTGCTTGTGTACTGAACGATTGGACCGCACGTAATTGTGTGCAGTAGTTAGTAATCTGACCTAATACCATTAGAGTAAAGTGGTCACAAACGCTATTTGTACATTCTGACGTGATTTGTGTAATTTTTTATTTTTGGAAGGGAAGTTCGCTGGTCACTCAGGAACTATCTAACAACCCCAACTTTACTGGAAAGAGTAAGTGTCCTGCGGGTAACCCTCATATGTTCCAGTAAACTGAAGGTTCCATAGGGGCCCTGTATCGAGTACGCCAGCACCACGTCGGTGTGATCAGGTCGTATTGGTCGAGGTGGGCGAGTGAGTGGGGTACTCGGTAAACCGCCACCGCCGGCCTACTGTGGAGTAATTTGGTTGTCTGAAAAGGCTTGCTGAAAACCTTGATACAGAGATCCAAGGAGGACTAAGCAACACCTGCAGACTATGGGGGCCAGTTGCTCAGGTAGGGGGCGATCAACCCTGGTTCAGGTTGATTCTGTGAACCGACCAGTTGGGTCGGCACGATATGTAATGTGTGAAAAATATGGAAGTCACACCGAATCTTTATGTGATGAATGGGAGAGAATGACTGTACAAGACAGGGACAAATTCCCAAGAATAGGTAGCTTTAGTCCAGAAGTGTTACAAAATTTAAGGAGGAGGATATGTCTCGTAAAATCAGCAAAGAGACGAATTCAGCATCATGATTATTTACAGTTATGGCACCAGGAAGGTGAGATACAGAGAGGTTTGGCTCTGGCGGCAGGATCTGGGGCAGTCAGGAAGCTGATAGCCACAGCTCCTCCTCCACCATACATTGCAGGAGAGAAGTTGATTGCGGAGAGAAACGCACTGGGTTGTAAAACACAAACTCTTAGTAACCCTGTAAATGTTAATGATGTTAACCAAATAACTCATGCAAGTATTAACCCGTGCAAGATGTACCCTGTTTTGAACCTTCCTCAGGAGTGTGATCAAGAAGACGATTCAGCAACAATTTCAGCTCTCTCTCTTGCAGCCACCATAGCAGAGACCACAGTAGGCACAGCGACACCCACGAGATTAGTGAAAGCCCCTAGCGGAGGGATAGGTGAGGTCGTGTCAACGGGTAAGTACGGCACCATGCACTACACTGAAACAATTGTACCACAACAAGCTGTAGAATCTACACAGGAAGAGGCTGTTAGAATTGCTCCTGTAAGGGTAATAGCAGTTCCCAATGGAAAAACAGATGTGTCTGGAGCCACTCCCATAAGGAACATTGCCATGTACACTCCATTTTCCAGAATGGAATTAAGAACAATAGTGTCCGAATTTCCTGACCCCAGAAAGGACTTAGTTGCTAGCCAAAAATACATCAGGGATCTAGGTAACACTGTAGAACCCAACAACAAGGATTGGCAGATACTGCTAAGAGCTTGTTTACCTTCCAATGTTGACGCAACTCAATTTTTAGCTGACTGTGCATTGGATAAAGATGTACCGCTTACAGACGTGTACAACAAGGATAATGTAAAAAGGATAAATTTACAGCTAAAGGAGTATTTCCCTGCCGTTGTTAAATGGAATAAAATATTTTCCATTAAGCAAAAGGAGTCCGAAACGGCAACAGAATATTTTCACCGGGCACTATTAGAAATGGCAAAGTACACTGGTATAGAAGACATTAAGACCAACCCAAACCATCGAGAAGTAGCAGTATCTGTACTGATGGATGGTTTGAAAGAAACATTAAAAGCTAGGGTACAGACCACGCAGCCATGTTGGCGAGGTCTGTCAGTGTCCACATTGAGAGAGGCTGCTATTGATCACGACAGAAACATCACTAGGCACAGGGAGTCGCAAAGTGATAAGTTGATGTCAGTAAGTATACAGGCGCTGACCACAAAGCAGCCTGCGTATGTACCACCGAATCCTGTGGGTAAGGCAAGTGTAATAACATGTTTTTCTTGTAACAGACCGGGACACTTTGCACGAGAATGTAGAACAAAGAATGTACAAAGATCTTTTCAACCCCCTAGACAACAACACAACACACGACATTGGGAGCAGGGTCCACAGAGGCGGAGTTTTGAGCCACATACAGGGGAAACAAAAAGATATCCCCCGAACAGAGATTGGCATGCCTCTGGTAGTTCCCAGCTAACCCCCTCACAAGTAGTTGCTGCCAACGGGATTCAGGGAGGTCAGCATACCCAATAGGGGTGTGGCCATACCTGTAATCTGCACCCAGTTAAGTTGATTGCTAGTCTTGGAAGCGAACCAGAAATTGCAATCAATGTAGCTGGTAAAACTTTAAACTTTCTTGTAGACACAGGGGCGGCCAAGTCAGTGATAAATTCGACAGTGGGCATGAGAACCACTGGTAGGACAATTCCAGCCATGGGAGTAACAGGAGTAGTCCAGCACTACCCTGTTAGCAAACCAGCCGAGATTACAATAGGGCCTTTGCATACCAAGCATTCCTTTTTGCTGGCTGCATCGGCACCAACTAATCTCCTGGGTAGAGACTTACTATGTAAAATGGGTTGCGTCATTTATTGTACTCCTGAAGGTGTATTCTTGGACATCCCTGAGAATCACGCTCAGGAAGTACGAGACATGTTAGACTCCCCATCAAGATTAATGTCACATTCCATTATGACAAATAGGAATCCATCCCAAGTAGAAGAGATGACATCTCAGATACCAGAGTCACTTTGGACAAAAGATGGACAGGACACTGGATTAATGGCAAACGTAGCTCCAGTAGTTGTACAAGTAAAAGATGGTAGGATAGCTCCAAAAATCCCACAGTATCCTCTGAAGCCAGAGGTGGAGTTAGGAGTTTTCCCAGTAATAGAGCGCTTGCTACAACAGGGCATTCTAGTAAGAACGTCCAGCACAGCAAATAGTCCCATCTTCCCTGTTAAAAAGAGTGGGGGGAGGGGTTACAGGCTAGTGCAGGATCTAAGGGGGATTAACAAAATAGTTGAGAGTCAGTTCCCCGTAGTGCCTAATCCAGCTGTCATCCTAATGCAAATTCCTCCCACTGCCAAATTTTTCACTGTTATTGACCTCTGCTCCGCATTCTTTTCGGTACCTCTGCACCCTGACAGCCAATATTTGTTTGCATTCACATACAGAGGAGTCCAATACACGTGGACTCGGTTACCCCAAGGTTTCATAGATAGTCCAAGTATATTTTCTCAGGCTTTGCATGATTGTTTACAGTCTTTCCAACCGGAGAGTGGATCAGTGTTGATACAGTACGTGGATGATCTACTACTGTGTTCTGATTCATTGGAGGCATCCCTGAAGGATACGAAACAGCTCCTGTTTCATCTTTCAGACACAGGTCACAAGGTTTCCAAAGACAAGTTGCAATTATGCCAAGCTAAGGTAAAATATTTGGGACACTGTCTAACACAAGGACTGAGACACCTGACCGCTGATAGAATCCAAGCCATTAGAGACATGACACTGCCACAAACCCAACAACAGATCAGGACGTTTCTAGGAATGTGTGGGTATTGCCGTAATTGGATCCCAGGGTTTTCCATATTGGCGCTACCTTTGCAGGAAATGGTCTCCTCAAACAAACCTGATCGGATTTCGCATACAGACGAATCCGAAACAGCATTTGAGAGACTCAAACAGTGTCTAACGCAGGCACCAGCACTAGGTATGCCAGACTATGGGAAACCCTTTGAACTATACGGAACAGAAAGTGCTGGGTGCGCAGCAGGTGTACTAACACAAAAACACGGTGATGCCAGCAGGCCAGTTGCATATTACAGCGCTCAGCTAGATACGGTAGCGCGATCCCTCCCCACATGCTTGCGTAGCGTTGCGGCGATAGCATTGCTAGTGACAAAAAGCGAAGATGTCGTGCTAGGCCACAACCTCACAATCCATACACCGCATGCGGTATCTGCCTTATTGAATTCTGCCCAAACCAGACACGTCTCATCAGCAAGGTTTACGAGATGGGAATTGGCATTAATGGCCCCAGTAAACATCACCATAAGGAGATGCAGTGCATTAAACCCTGCAACATTTCTCCCAGGTGTGCCTGGTCAGACACAAAGGGTGGAAGGTGAGAGTGATGGGGAAGGAGGATTTAATGCAAAGGAAGATACACATGATTGTATGGAATATTTGACCCAAAATTTTACCGCAAGGCCTGACATCAGTGACAATCCACTGGAAGATGCAGAACTCACGTTCTACACGGACGGTAGTTGTCACAGACAGTCAGACTCGGGAGACTTGTGTACTGGATACGCAGTCGTAGATGACCAAGACACCATAGAAGCGGAACCGCTAGGCCCACCTCACTCAGCCCAGGTTGCTGAACTGGTCGCCCTAACCAGAGCATGTGAATTGGCTAAGGGTAAGTCTGCCAATATCTACACCGATTCTAGATACGCCTTCGGGGTAGTCCATGATTTCGGAGCCCTATGGCGGCTCAGAAATTTCATGACGGCGGCTGGTACACCGATAGCGCATGCAGCTCATATAAAAAGGCTTCTAACAGCGATACAGGAACCCGACAGAGTGGCTGTTATCAAATGTAAAGCACATACATATAGCCAAGACCCAGTATCCCTTGGTAACAGCCGAGCAGACGAAGCCGCAAAGCTTGCAGCTGCTACCCCCATACAGACAGACACCACACAACTGATGGTATTTAATACCATCAACACACAAAAGTTGTGTGAGATGCAGAATTTGTGTTCCACACAGGAAAGAGCAGTCTGGAAGGCAAAGGGATATGGCCAGGAGTCCTCAGGGCTCTGGACGGATGGACATGGTAAACCAGTGGCCCCCAGGGCATACCTTCCATGTCTGGCTGAAGCAGCTCACGGGCTGACTCATCTAGGCAGGGAGGGGATGTGCAAATTGGTAAGAGCATACTGGTGCGCCCCAGGATTCTCCTCTCATGCGAGTAAAAGAGCAATGTCATGCCTTACCTGTCTGAGAAAGAATATTGGAAAAGCAATACCTACAGAACCATCCCATATCCCACCTGCCGGCGGCCCTTTCCAGGTAATACAAATTGACTTCATTCAATTACCCCCATGTCGAAATTTGAAATATGTACTTGTTTGTATAGATGTTTTCTCGAATTGGGTCGAAGCTTTTCCAGCAGCTACAAATACCGCTATGTTTACAGCTAAGAAAATTGTGCAGGAATTTGTATGTAGATATGGTATCCCTAGAATCATTGAAAGTGATAGGGGTACCCATTTTACAGGTGATGTCTTTCAAGGAATGTGTAAGTTGATGGGAATCGATAGTAAGCTGCACACTCCGTACCGTCCACAGGCGAGTGCGAAGGTCGAAAGAGTGAACAGCACTATTAAAAATAAATTGAGTAAAGTAATGACAGAGACAGGATTGACGTGGCCAGAAGCTTTACCCATTGTTTTGTATAGCATCAGAACCACTCCCAGGTCCCCCCTTAATCTGTCTCCTTTTGAAATCTTGTTTGGTCGACAACCGCATGTCATGATTAACCCTCAGGATGATTTGAAATGTAACAATGAAGTAACTGTAAAATACTTAATTAACATGAGTAAACAGTTGAGGAATCAAAATGATAATCTGAAGTTGGTGATTCCTGATTTACCAGATAGTAATTGTCATGACATTGAACCTGGGAATTATGTAATGATACGAAATTTTCTACGCTCAGGTTGTCTTATTGATAGATGGGAAGGACCATACCAGGTCTTATTGACTAGCACCACAGCATTGAAGGTTGCTGAGAGAGAGACTTGGGTCCATTCATCCCACTGCAAAAAGGTTGCTGATCCAGAGAAGTCCCGTGATAAGGAACAGACGGTAGAGGTTGTATCACTAGAGTGTCTGTTCCAGGAGGACTGAGGCGGCACCTGAGCCTTGAAGACCGAAAGCAGTTGTCGACTCCCTTCTCCCTTTTATTGTTTTTCTCCACTTCCCAGCCCCTCTCCCTTAAAATTTCTTTTTCCCCCTTCTCATTCATCTCTATTTCCTCCTCAAAGATGGACTTGCCCCAAGAGACTGTGATCCGGATTTTGATGTTAACCATGATGTTGACCAGAGCAGTCTGTTCCGGCGAGAGTACCATAGAGGTCGAGAGAGGTTCTGGAATGGGTTCCGATTATGATGATGGAGGCGTAGTTTTCCAAGATCAACCAAACCAACAAGCAAAGGCGAGTATCAGAAAACGATCCGATAGAAGAAATTGTGATGGATTGTTAGCTGAAGAAAATTGTATCTGTAGGCTCTGTGATAATCTGGTTGAAGATGGGTGCATAAAGAAATGCCAATCCAGTTTTAATATCCATATGGACCGGCATCCATTGAGTGACTATCACTCCTTAGTGGGTAACGTGTTAAACCAAACAGATTGTTGGGTATGCTCTCAAGTACCTCAGGGTCACAGCAAATCAGGGCTAGTACCATTTCCTTTAACGTTAGGGGAGGTACTTGAGCTAAGTGGTGGGAGACCGGTGGATCGGAGGTTTAACATCTCCAGCCCTCCTAGTTTGAAGCTCCACCAATACCATGTGGATAGGTCCCTCTTATGTTTCAACATCTCCAATCCCAGAAAACCGGGAAATTGGGAAGTGTCGTGGAGCAACCTTACCATGACCTTTTCACACAGAGCAGATAGAATGCCTACAGATACAGAGCTCGTACGCCATATAGCCAGTAGAGGAAAATCTTTTCGGTATCGATATACCTTAGGAAATAGGATTACTAGAGTTGGAGAGGTATCACCAGGATACTGTGCACATATCGTACAAACTGATACGTGCATTAAGCAGATGGAAGAATTAGGGTCAGGAGATTTCACCTGGAAGGTTTGTAACATGGTCATGTCCTTCTCCGTCCCTTATGTTCTCCCCGATGACGCATATTTCATATGCGGGAGAAAGGCGTACAAGTGGCTTGCCCCAAACTCTGAAGGATTGTGTTATATTGGAAAAGTATTGCCTGAAGTGATGACTGTTACACATGACAAAATGAAGGACATACACCGTGGTGCCCAAGCTCCTTATACTCACACTCATTACGAGCACCGAGTTAAAAGACAACTGTCAGAAAGGTTAGAGCATCCGGCCTCTGATCTTATCCATGAATCCACCGGGATTCAGGTTCTGGTAGCGTTAGATTTCACTCGTACCGCTCGAGGTGTGATGAATTATAGATACATTTCCGCACTCGCCAATTTGTTAGATAATATCACTGAAATGTATGATGACACGTTTAGATACACTGGAAGAGAACTTCAAGCTTACAAAACAGAACTAGTTCAGCATAGGATGGTTCTTAATTATCTTACAGCAGTAACAGGCGGATATTGTGTTACATTGGCAACACAGTACGGCATAAAGTGTTGCACGTATATCACAAATAGCACAGAGGACCCGGTAGAGGTCATAGACCAAAAGATGGACGATATTCTGCAATTAAAGTGGGAATTTCGTCGAAAACACAATCTCACCCTTGCTGCTGTAAGTAATGAGCTGACTGGTTGGGTGTCATGGTTGAACCCGCGAAATTGGTTCTCCGGTTTGGGAGACTGGGCTCAAGGAGTCATAATGGATGTTGGAAAGTTTCTACTATGTATCTTGGGTGTCATTATATCGATTGGATTGATATTTAGATGCGGGCAGGCTTTAATGAGGTGCAAACAAAGTACAAGAGTGATGAGCTTGAGGAGCGAGGAAACTGTAATTAACCTGGATTTGATTTATGACCCAATGATAGAAACCAGAATGTGATGAAAATGCGATTATACGGTCCGTTTCTTTCACCTGTTTTTCTGCTTTTCTCCAAGATACAAAGACCCCCTTGGACGAGGAAGTTGACGAGACGCTATACAGACAACAGACAAGCACCAAAGAAGAAGATTTGACAACTTTAAATATGGACACTTGATGAACTTTGCCATGGATCCCCAGTTTCCCTAGTATTTTTAAACTCACGCTAGCCCAACATTTTTGTAAATCTGATGGCACTGACAAAGCTTGTTGCTCATGCCTAAGGAGCAAAACAGCGCAAAGAAGACGACTCTCAACAGATACCGAACACAACTTCAACAACAGATGTACATTTCCCTGACATAGAATATCATTGCATTTTTCGTAAGTGTTCTTTATCTTCATCTCTACAACCCTCAGGTAACGACACACATAGACGATAGGGAATACAGGCACAGATATTAGCAACCACATACCTCCCCCATTCATGTATCATCAACTAAAATGTGCATCCCCATTTTGTTACAACCACAGCCGAAATGAGCTCGGTAGAGTTTGACAGCCCATCCACAGACCTGTACCACAGGATAAGAAGGAATTCAAATGTATACTTCGCAATACCTCGAAGCTTGATTTACCACACGTACGGCACGATGATACATGACCCTCCAAACATGGACTCATACACACATGCTTCTGCTTTCTCACTAGGTCATACCCTCTTCACACCTACTCCACTCTTCTCCCCTACCCAACCATGGAAATCAATTAACCCCTGACTTACATTTTTCTCCTTAAATATTTTAGAAGGTGGCAGTTATTATTGACTGCCAAAGGGTGGACTGTCAAAGTCAGAAAAATGTCTCTATGCACGTTGCCATATTTGCACCGCACACTGGTCCGCGCTGCGCATGCGTACGCTCTCCCGTGAAGGCGCATACCCGCAATAGCGTGCACTCGCAGGCGCGGTATGCGTATTTACGGTAGAGTTTATGTAGTCGTAGCGTGCGACTCATTCGTTACATATTTTCACAATTAATGTAGTTTGTAGATCATGATCTCTTTGATAGATTCTGAAAGTTTGGTTAATACAGAATGTCCCTGAGCTGAGGAATCCCTCTTTGCATCGTACGAAGGGTCTAACAGGAATCATACAGCAGTGTTTGGTACCCATCGGAAGAGTATTTAATTAGCAATATTCCGGTGTTGGTTTGGAGCGTATTAATCGCTCGTGCGAATAGTTATGGACATAAGAAGTTTATGTCCATTTCTATTATTTACACATACTCAGGTATGCGGCGGGAAACCCAGTTTCCCACCCACCTGAGCTGTTGGAAATCGTCACAGCCCACCTGTATGAATCACCCTATGACCTTTTGTTATGATGCAGGGCCGAATTCCTTCGGCCAATGGACAATGGGATTGTAGGACCAGGAGATTGCATTGTGTGTGGGGCATAAATAGGCAGGCCGACCACATCCAGCTCTCACTCTCTCATCAACGGTTATCTGCTGATAGCCGGGAGCTGGATATCGAGGCGCAGGCGATCATACCCTTTGTGCGTAAGTTTCTCTCCGTAATCATTGTCTTTCTGTGAGCCAATTTCTCTCATCTCTCTCTCTCTCTCTGTTCTGTTTCTCTCATATCTCCCCTAGACTAGGCTAGTATTGTATTAGATAGTATTGTATTGTATTGCATTTAGGTCAGTGTAGTATTGTCTTTTTGTATTTATTGTTTAGTTCTGTGGTTAGGAAGTCTCTGTTATATTGTAGTGTATCATTTGTACTGTTATCCCCTTTTTCAAATATATTAGATATAATACAATTAATAGGCTTTGGAACCTAAACCAGTATCTGTGTATTTTCTATAGTGTTAAGTGTTCACTTGAGCGTCGGTGACGCTCAAGCAGCTTTGTAGTTAGTCAGGTTACACAAGGTTGCACTTACACCCTGTATTCACATTAAGTTATTCTGTGTATTTCATTGGTATAAGGTTTAAACATTAAGGTATAGCGTTGTGAGCGTCTGCGCCGCTGGTGACCTCCTCGTGGTCTCGAGCGTATGCTACGCCATAGCGAATCATTACTCTAGTCATAACCAATAACGTGTCCTGTGATCACTGGGCCGTGAGCGAACGTGACGCTTGAGCGTCTCGCCTACGGCGGAGCGATCGTTACGCAAATAGCGTACCATTACGGTACTTCTTAAGCAAACAGCGTACAGTGTTCTTAGACTTCATAAAGGGTTGTTTATACGACAAAAAGTATTTAGAATTGTCACTCCTGATAAAGCCTTACGCAGACTACCAACTCTGTTCCCGTGTCCTACCTAGCTACCTGTTCTGGACGCCACAGTAACCAGCCTTCTGAATTCCTCCTTTAAAGTACTGGGTCACGGTTCCGGTATCCTCAGCCACCCGCTAACCTACAGTCGTATCTCTATTCAACTGTCTTTGGCGAACCCTGTTAAACTACTCCAAGTAATAAATGCGCAAGACCTTCATCCGTCCCGCTCGTTTGTTATTCAGAGATCCAAGTGCACCAGAATCATCTTCCCCAAATCCGGATCCACAAGAATCCTCAAACGTGACATTCTGTGGGCAATATGTGTATAAGCGGCACTTCTGTGGACATTATGGGGGTCATTCCGAGTTGATCGCTCGGTAACAGTTTTTAGCAGCCGTGCAAACGCATAGTCACCGCCCACGGGGGAGTGTATTTTCACTTTGCAGGAGTGCGAACGCCTGTGCAGCAGAGCGCCTGCAAACACATTTTGTGCAAAACAAGACCAGCCCTGTAGTTACTTATCCTGTGCGATGATTGCTGCGACGAGTGACACGGTAATGATGTCAGATACCTGCCCAGCAAACGCCCGGCCACGCCTGTGTTTTTCCAAACACTCCCAGAAAATGGTCAGTTGACACCCAGAAACGCCCTCTTCCTGTCAGTCTCCTTGCGATCGGCTGTGAGATTAGAATCGTCGCTAGAACCAGTGCAAAACCACAAAGGTCTTTGTACCTGTACGACGCGCATGTGCATTGCGGTGCATACGCTGCTCAGATTTGCTGTTTTTTTCACTGATCGCTACTCAGCGAACAAAGGCAGCTAGCGATCAACTCGGAATTACCCCCTATGTGTATAAGCAGCACTACTGTGGGCATTATGTGTAAGGGGCACTACTACTGTGTGCATTATGTGTATAAGTGGCACTACTACTGTGGGCATTGTGTATAAGGAGTACTACTGTGGGCATTCTATATAAGGAGTACTACTGTGCACATGGTGTATAAGGGGCACTACTGTGTGGGATAACTTGTATAAGGGGTACTACTGTGTAGCATAACATGAATAAGGGGCACTACTGAGTGACATAATGCAAATAAGGGGCACTACTATGTGTTGTAATATGAATCAGGGGCACTATGTGTGGTATAATGTGAATAAGATTGTGCTTCTGTGTGGTGTAATTTTAATTGTGGTACTATTGTGTGACCATAGCACTTCCTTGAGAGACCACACCCTTTTGGCGCACACTGTTCCTTTATAAAGTACAAGAGGTAGTGCACAAATCTATAGTTTGCAGGGGGTGTTGAAAACCCTCACTGGCCCTGGCTCTGCCCAGGGGCAGACCTCCAGGAGGCAATGGAGATGTCTGCCTCTGGATGCCAAGCACTGAAGGGTCACCTACATGTACAGCAGCACTATGAAATCCTTTCATGTTGGTTTACCCATTCCTCAGGTTTAAGTGATCTCAATGGGGTAAAGTTAATTTTCCCAGTGAGAGACCCAATATATTCCCTTCATGAGGGTTACAGATTTATATTGAAAGTAGAATAGAAGATGGTAAAGTCCAACATTTCTTCTGTCTGGAAGGAACCATTGGATCCTTTGTCATAGTTAGGAAATGCAATTTGTTGTTACCCACTCAAAGGGAAGTACAGTATTACTATGAAGGTCACCTGTTAAAGAGAAAGTTAGCACTGTCTCCCTAATTTTCATTCTTATTCAGTATTAACTCCCTGAACTGTAACTGTAGTGATAAATCTAAATTGTTCTTTATCGTCCAACTCATATACCACATTTCATCAGAATATTCTTATTTGCTTAGTGTTAGGAGCCGATGCAGTGGCTTACAGGTCAGACTGGGTGCTAGGTAATTTAGACTCTCTGCGGCCACACTGCCTGTTGGCCCTTGCTGTTACTAACCAGCCAGGAATCTGCTTTTGTGCAATAACTCAGTCTACACTACAACGATATGTCTGAGGCAGAAGTCGGATGTAATTTCCCTTGAACTCCCCCGGGACCTTCCCGGGAGTGATTCCATACGATTTGGTACTTTTGTGCTATTTTTGCATAAGATATATTGCATGCGATTGATGAAGCCGCTATACATCGCATGCAATATATCGTACGGCATACAATTGTACCATGAGATATATCTGATGAGCTGGATAGAGGGCTACGGGGGCTGGGAGTGTCCTGAGAATGCCAATCACACTTCCCTGTGATACATCACATACGATATATCACATGCACAAAAAACACACTTTTTTCATCCGATTCCATCCAATTCCGATTAGAGATGAGCGGGTTCGGTTCCTCGAGATCCGAACTTCACCTATTTTACACGGTTCCGAGGCAGCCTTGGATCTTCCCGCCTTGCTCGGTTAACATGAACGCGCCCGAACGTCATCATCCCGCTGTCGTATTCTCGCGAGTATCGTATTGCATATAAAGAGCCGCGTGTCGCCGCCATTTTCACTCGTGCATTGGAGATGATAGAGAGAGGACGTGCTGCGTTCTCTCAGTTTCTGTGTTCAGTGTGCTGCAAATATCTGTGCTCAGTGTGCTGCAAATATCTGAGCTCAGTGTGCTGCAAATATCTACGTTCTCTGCCTGAAAACGCTCCATATCTGTGCTGCATTGTAGTTGTGCACAGTATATAGTAGGAGGACAGTGCAGAATTTTGCTGACCACCAGTATATATATATATATATATAGCAGTACGGTACAGTAGTCCATTGCTCTACCTCTGTGTCATCAAGTATACTATCCATATCTGTGCTGCATTGTAGTTGTGCGCAGTATATAGTAGGAGAAAAGTGCAGAATTTTGCTGACCACCAGTATATATATAGCAGTATGGTACAGTAGTCCATTGCTCTACCTCTGTGTCATCAAGTATACTATCCATATCTGTGCTGCATTGTAGTTGTGTGCAGTATATAGTAGGAGGACAGTGCAGAATTTTGCTGACCACCAGTATATATATATAGCAGTACGGTACAGTAGTCCATTGCTCTACCTCTGTGTCGTCAAGTATACTATCCATATCTGTGCTACATTGTAGTTGTGCGCAGTATATAGTAGGACAGTGCAGGATTTTGCTGACCACCAGTATACATATATAGCAGTACAGTACAGTAGTCCATTGCTCTACCTCTGTGTCATCAAGTATACTATCCATATCTGTGCTGCATTGTAGTTGTGCGCAGTATATAGTAGGAGGACAGTGCAGAATTTTTCTGACCATGAGTATATATATAGCAGTACGGTACAGTAGTCCATTGCTCTACCTCTGTGTCGTCAAGTATACTATCCATATCTGTGCTGCATTGTAGTTGTGCGCAGTATATAGTAGGACAGTGCAGAATTTTGCTGACCACCAGTATATATTTATATATATATAGCAGTACGGTACAGTAGTCCATTGCTCTACCCCTGTGTCGTCAAGTATACTATCCATATCTGTGCTGCATTGTAGTTGTGCGCAGTATATAGTAGGAGGACAGTGCAGACTTTTGCTGACCACTAGTATATATATAGCAGTACGGTACAGTAGTCCATTGCTCTACCTCTGTGTCGTCAAGTATACTATCCATATCTGTGCTGCATTGTAGTTGTGTGCAGTATATAGTAGGACAGTGCAGAATTTTGCTGACCACCAGTATATATATATATAGCAGTACGGTACAGTAGTCCATTGCTCTACCTCTGTGTCGTCAAGTATACTATCCATATCTGTGCTGCATTGTAGTTGTGCGCAGTATATAGTAGGAGGACAGTGCAGAATTTTGCTGACCACCAGTATATATATATAGCAGTATGGTACAGTAGTCCATTGCTCTACCTCTGTGTCGTCAAGTATACTATCCATATCTGTGCTGCATTGTAGTTGTGCGCAGTATATAGTAGGAGGACAGTGCAGAATTTTGCTGACCACCAGTATATATATAGCAGTACGGTACAGTAGTCCATTGCTCTACCTCTGTGTCGTCAAGTATACTATCCATATCTGTGCTGCATTGTAGTTGTGTGCAGTATATAGTAGGACAGTGCAGAATTTTGCTGACCACCAGTATATATATATATAGCAGTACGGTACAGTAGTCCATTGCTCTACCTCTGTGTCGTCAAGTATACTATCCATATCTGTGCTGCATTGTAGTTGTGCGCAGTATATAGTAGGAGGACAGTGCAGAATTTTGCTGACCACCAGTATATATATATAGCAGTATGGTACAGTAGTCCATTGCTCTACCTCTGTGTCGTCAAGTATGCTATCCATATCTGTGCTGCATTGTAGTTGTGCGCAGTATATAGTAGGAGGACAGTGCAGAATTTTGCTGACCACCAGTATATATATAGCAGTACGGTACAGTAGTCAATTGCTCTACCTCTGTGTCGTTAAGTATACTACCCATATCTGTGCTGCATTGTAGTTGTGAGCAGTATATAGTAGGAGGGCAGTGCAGAATTTTGCTGACCACCAGTATATATATATAGCAGTACGGTACAGTAGTCCATTGCTCTACCTCTGTGTTGTCAAGTATACTATCCATATCTGTGCTGCATTGTAGTTGTGCGCAGTATATTGTAGGAGGACAGTGCAGAATTTTGCTGACCACCAGTATATATATATATATATAGCAGTACGGTACAGTAGTCCATTGCTCTACCTCTGTGTCAAGTATACTATCCATATCTGTGCTGCATTGTAGTTGTGCACAGTATATAGTAGGAGGACAGTGCAGAATTTTGCTGACCAGTATATATATATAGAGCAGTACGGTACAGTAGTCCATTGCTCTACCTCTGTGTCATCAAGTATACTGGGGGTGATTCCGAGTTGTTCACTCGCAAGCTGCTTTTAGCAGCATTGCACACGTTAAGCCGCCGCCTACTGGGAGTGAATCTTAGCTTATCAAAATTGCGAACGAAAGGTTCTCAAAATTGCGAATAGAAATTTCTTTGCAGTTTCTGAGTAGCTCGAGACTTACTCTTCCAGTGCGATCAGTTCAGTGCTTGTCGTTCCTGGTTTGACGTCACAAACACACCCAGCGTTCGCCCAGACACTCCTCCGTTTCTCCAGCCACTCCCGCATTTTTCCCAGAAACGGTAGCGTTTTTTCACACACTCCCATAAAACGGACAGTTTCCGCCCAGAAACACCCACTTCCTGTCAATCACATTACGATCACCAGAACGCAGAAAAAACCTCGTAATGCCGTGAGTAAAATTCCTAACTGCATAGCAAATTTACTTGGCGCAGTCGCAGTGCGAACATTGCGCATGCGCAATTAGCGGAAAATCGCTGCGATGTGAAGAAAATTACAGAGCGAACAACTCGGAATGACCACCACTATCCATATCTGTGCTGCATTGTAGTTGTGCACAGTATATAGTAGGAGGACAGTGCAGAATTTTGCTGACCACCAGTATATATATAGCAGTACGGTACAGTAGTCCATTGCTCTACCTCTGTGTCGTCAAGTATACTATCCATATCTGTGCTGCATTGTAGTTGTGCGCAGTATATAGTAGGAGGACAGTGCAGACCTTTGCTGACCACCAGTATATATATAGCAGTACGGTACAGTAGTCCATTGCTCTACCTCTGTGTCGTCAAGTATACTATCCATATCTGTGCTGCATTGTAGTTGTGTGCAGTATATAGTAGGAGGACAGTGCAGACTTTTGCTGACCACCAGTATATATATATAGCAGTTCGGTACAGTAGTCCATTGCTCTACCTCTGTGTCGTCAAGTATACTATCCATATCTGTGCTACATTGTAGTTGTGCGCAGTATATAGTAGGAGGACAGTGCAGAATTTTGCTGACCACCAGTATATATATAGCAGTACGGTACAGTAGTCCATTGCTCTACCTCTGTGTCGTCAAGTATACTATCCATATCTGTGCTGCATTGTAGTTGTGTGCAGTATATAGTAGGAGGACAGTGCAGAATTTTGCTGACCACCAGTATATATATATAGCAGTACGGTACAGTAGTCCATTGCTCTACCTCTGTGTCGTCAAGTATACTATCCATATCTGTGCTGCATTGTAGTTGTGCGCAGTATATAGTAGGAGGACAGTGCAGAATTTAGCTGACCACCAGTATGTATGTATATATATATATATATATATATATATATATATATAGCAGTACGGTACAGTAGGCCATTGCTATTGATATATTACTGGCATATAATTCCACACATTAAAAGATGGAGAACAAAAATGTGGAGGGTAAAATAGGGAAAGATCAAGATCCACTTCCACCTCGTGCTGAAGTTGCTGCCACTAGTCATGGCCGAGACGATGAAATGCCATCAACGTCGTCTGCCAAGGCCGATACCCAATGTCATAGTAGAAAGCATGTAAAATCCAAAAAAGAAAAGTTCAGTAAAATGACCCAAAAATCAAAATTAAAAGTGTCTGGTGAGAAACGTAAACTTGCCAATATGCCATTTACGACACGGAGTGGCAAGGAACGGCTGAGGCCCTGTCCTATGTTCATGGCTAGTGGTTCAGCTTCACATGAGGATGGAAGCACTTATCCTCCCGCTAGAAAAATGAAAAGACTTAAGCTGGCAAAAGCACAGCAAAGCACTGTACGTTCTTCTAAATCACAAATCCCCAAGGAGAGTCCAATTGTGTCGGTTGCAGTGCCTGACCTTCCCAACACTGGACGGCAAGAGGCGGCGCCTTCCACCATTTGCATGCCCCCTGCAAGTGCTGGAAGGAGCACCTGCAGTCCAGTTCCTGATAGTCAAATTGAAGATGTCACTGTTGAAGTACACCAGTATAAGGATATGGGTATTGCTGGCGCTGAGGAGGAAATTGACAAGGAGGATTCTGATGGTGAGGTGGTTTGTTTAAGTCAGGCACCCGGGGAGACACCTGTTGTCCATGGGACGAATATGGCCATTGACATGCCTGGTCAAATTACAAAAAAAATCACCTCTTCGGTGTGGAATTATTTTAACAGAAATGCGGACAACAGGTGTCAAGCCGTGTGTTGCCTTTGTCAAGCTGTAATAAGTAGGGGTAAGGACATTAACCACCTAGGAACATCCTCCCTTATACGTCACCTGGAGCATATTCATCAGAAGTCATTGACAAGTTCAAAAACTTTGGGTGACAGCAGAAGCAGTCCACTGACAACTAAATCCCTTGTACCCAAGCTCCTGCAAACCACATCACCAACTCCCTCAGTGTCGATTTTCTCCTTAGACAGGAACGCCAATAGTCCTGCAGGCCATGTCACTGGCAAGTCTGACGAGTCCTCTCATAACTGGGATTCCTCCGATGGATCCTTGAGTGTAACGCCTACTGCTGCTAGCGCTGCTGTTGTTGCTGCTGGGAGTCGATCGTCATCCCAGAGGGGAAGTCGGAAGACCACTTGTACTACTTCCAGTAAGCAACTGACTGTCCAACAGTCCTTTGCGAGGAAGATGAAATATCACAGCAGTCATCCTGCTGCAAAGCGGATAACTCAGGTTTTGGCAGCTGCGGTGGTGTTAAACGTGTGTTCGGTATCTACTGTTAATTCACAGGGAAATAGAGAATTGATTGAGGTACTGTGTCCCTGGTACCAAATACCATCTAGGTTCCATTTTTCTAGGCAGGCAATACTGAGAATGTACACAGACGTCAGAAAAAGAGTCACCAGTGTCCTAAAAAATGCAGTTGTACCCAATGTCCACTTAACCACGGACATGTGGACAAGTGGAGCAGTGCAGACTCAGGACTATATGACTGTGACAACCCACTGGGTAGATGTATTGCCTCCCGCAGCAAGAACAGCGGCGGAGGCACCAGTAGCAGCATCTCGCAAATGCTAACTCGTTCCTAGGCAGGCAACGCTTTGTATCACCGCTTTCCATAAAAGGCACACAGCTGACAACCTCTTACGGAAACCGAGGAACATCATCGCAGAATGGCTTACCCCAATTGGACTCTCCTGGGGATTTGTGACATCGGACAATGCCACCAATATTGTGCGTGCATTACATCTAGGAAAATTCCAGAACGTCCCATGTTTTGCACATACATTGAATTTGGTGGTGCAGAATTTTTTAAAAAACGACAGGGGCGTGCAAGAGATGCTGTCAGTGGCCCGAAGAATTTGCGGGCCACTTTCGGCATTCAGCCACCGTGTGCCGAAGACTGGAGCACCAGCAAACACTCCTGAACCTGCCCCGCTATCATCTGAAGCAAGAGGTGGTAACGAGGCGGAATTCAACCCTCTATATGCTTCAGAGGATGGAGGAGCAGCAAAAGGCCATTCAAGCCTATACATCTGCCTACGATATAGGCAAAGGAGGGGGAATGCACCTGACTCAAGCGCAGTGGAGAATGATTTCAACGTTGTGCAAGGTTTTGCAACCCTTTGAACTTGCCACAGGTGAAGTCAGTTCAGACACTGCCAGCCTGAGTCAGGTCATTCCCCTCAGCAGGCTTTTGCAGATGAAGCTGGAGAGATTGAAGGAGGAGCTAAAATGGTGCGATTCTGCTACGCATGTGGGACTTGTGGATGGAGCCCTTAATTCGCTTAACCAGGATTCACGGGTGGTCAATCTGTTGAAATCAGAGCACTACATTTTGGCCACCGTGCTCGATCCTAGGTTTAAAGCCTACGTTGTATCTCTCTTTCTGGCAGACACAAGTCTGCAGAGGTGCAAAGACCTGCTGGTGAGACACTTGTCAAGTCAAGCGGAATGTGACCCGTCAACAGCTCCTCCTTCACATTCTCCCGCAACTGGGGCTGCGAGGAAAAGGCTAAGAATTCCGAGCCCACCCGCTGGCGGTGATGCAGGGCAGTCTGGAGCGAGTGCTGACATCTGGTCCGGATTGAAGGAGCTGCCAACGATTACTGACATGTCGTCTACTTTCACTGCATATGATTCTGTCACCATTGAAAGAATGGTGGAGGATTATATGAGTGACCGCATTCAAGTAGGCACGTCAGACAGTCCATACGTATACTGGCAGGAAAAAGAGGCAATTTGGATACCCTTGCACAAACTGGCTTTATTTTACCTAAGTTGCCCCCCCTCCAGTGTGTACTCCGAAAGAGTGTTTAGTACAGCCAGTCACCTTGTAAGCAATCGGCGTACGAGGTTACTTACAGAAAATGTGGAGATGATGTTCATCAAAATGAATTTTAATCAATTCCTCCGTGGAGACATTCACCAGCAATTGCCTCCAGAAAGTACACAGGGACCTGAGATGGTGGATTCCAGTGGGGACGAATTAATAATCTGTGAGGAGGGGGATGTACACAGTGAAAGGGGTGAGGAATCGGACGATGAGGAGGAGGTGGACATCTTGCCTCTGTAGAGCCAGTTTGTGCAAGGAGAGATTGATTGCTACTTTTTTGGTGGGGGCCCAAACCAACCAGTCATTTCAGCCACAGTCGTTTGGCAGACCCTGCCACTGAAATGATGGGTATGTTAAAATGTGCATGTCCTGTTTATACAACATAAGGGTGGGTGGGAGGGCCCAAGGACAATTCCATTTTGCACCTCTGTTTTTTTTATTTATCTCTTCATCATGTGATGTTTGGGGCTAATTTTTTTAAGTGCCATCCTGTCTGCCACTGCAGTGCCACTTCTAGATGGGCCAGGTGTTTGTGCCGGCCACTTGGGTCGCTTAGCTTAGCCATCCAGCGACCTTGGTGCACCTCTTTTTTTCTTTGCATCATGTGCTGTTTGGGGACTATTTTTTTAAGTGCCATCCTGTCTGACACTGCAGTGCCACTCCTAGATGGGCCAGGTGTTTGTGCCGGCCACTTGGGTCGCTTAGTTTAGCCATCCAGTGACCTTGGTGCACCTCTTGTTTCCTTTGCATCATGTGCTGTTTGGGGACTATTTTTTTTAAGTGCCATCCTGTCTGACACTGCAGTGCCACTCCTAGATTGGCCAGGTGTTTGTGCCGGCCACTTGGGTCGCTTAGCTTAGCTATCCAGCGACCTTGGTGCACCTCTTTTTTCTTTGCATCATGTGCTGTTTGGGGACTATTTTTTTAAGTGCCATCCTGTCTGACACTGCAGTGCCACTCCTAGATGAGCCAGGTGTTTGTGCCGGCCACTTGGGTCGCTTAGCTTAGCCATCCAGCGACCTTGGTGCACCTCTTTTTTTCTTTGCATCATGTGCAGTTTGGGGACTATTTTTTAAGTGCCATCCTGTCTGACACTGCAGTGCCACTCCTAGATTGGCCAGGTGTTTGTGCCGGCCACTTGGGTCGCTTAGCTTAGTCATCCAGCGACCTCGGTGCAAATTTTAGGACTAAAAATAATATTGTGAGGTGTGAGGTGTTCAGAATAGACTGGAAATTAGTGGAAATTATGGTTATTGAGGTTAATAATACTATGGGATCAAAATTACCCCCAAATTCTATGATTTAAGCTGTTTTTGAGGTTTTTAAAAAAAAAAACACCCGAATCCAAAACACACCTGAATCCGACAAAAAAAATTCAGGGAGGTTTTGCCAAAACGCGTCCGAATCCAAAACACGGCCGCGGAACCGAATCCAAAAGCAAAACACAAAACCCGAAAAATGTCCGGTGCACATCTCTAATTCCGATATATCATTAGTGCAGCACCAACGACCTAGGAGATCCTATCCGACAGCCACGGGGATACGCATCAGATTGGATAAGATCTAAAACACATACGATTGTACACAATTTCATACAATATATCAGACTGATATATCAGAATTGTATGAAATCGTGTAAAATCGTACTAGTGTATGGGGCACTTCAGTAGTTGCAAGGGGCCTGTCTCTGTAAGTGCAGCTACTCAGCTGCAGTGTAGTTAATTGCTATGGTCTGTCTCTGTTCTGGGGTTCTGATTGGCTCCCTGAACAGTTAAGCACAGTTAGGGCTTCAGTGTATTGTCGATATCCGACTTCAAAGCAGTGGTCCCCATCCGAGCATGTTAATTGCTCTTCCCAGCCAGATATCTGGGTTCTGTCTAACTTACAGTTTTTCTGAGGGTATACTCTAAAATCTGGGACTATCCCCTTTTGGTCGACACTGGCAGCTTGTCGCTACTATGCCCAGAACCAGAGATATCAGCCTTCCAGCAGCTGGTCCCTGCTTCAGTTCCACACGCCTGGTATGCAGTTTTATATTTTTGTTGGTGGATTGCTCTGACTCCTGAACTCTGTTCCCCAAGTCCCCAGTATCTCCCGAAAGGTGGAAATGTCTGTTTTTTTTTATCCCATTCAAAGCTAAGAAATCTATTCCCAGGAACTTTAAATTTCTGCAGTCATGCAAGCTGCCCTCCCACCAGAAAATGATGAATATTAAGCCCTCTCCACTATCCACCCCTCCCCTGCATATTAAACACCCCCTACCACGCTGGAAGTCATGTACCGGGGCGCCTTTATTCAGCCTAATGCCCCTTTCTACAGTTTAGTGCTCTCCTTCCCGCCCCATCTGTGCAGTAAAGAAGTAATTAATAGAAATGACTGCTCCAGGTCCTACATGCTGAGCAGACGATAAAACACAACCTGCCACCCAAGGGACATCAACTCCCCACCCCTACCACTGGAAGATGGGTAGGGGCCCCAGTGCATTGCTGTGCCCAGGGGCCTACACTGCTGTTAAGATGGCCCTGGCAGTGTGTATGTGTGTAAGCAGGGTGTAGTGTCAGTGAGAAGTGTGTAGCGAGGGAGAGAGAATGTGTGAGTGTGTGGGTATATGTGTGTGAGCAATCCCTCCCCGGAGCAGCTATGCTGTACCTGACATTACATGTGCTTGGGATGACAGCAGCAGCAGTCAGCAGCTTGCTTCTGTAAACAGGAAGACGTCCCTCCCAGCAATGCAGGAGAGGAGGAGGGGGGGTGTAGAAAATGGGGAAGAGACTCTCACTTCCCAGCACTGCCAGCTGTAATGTGTACAATGGCCAGCGCTGAAGTAGTCTGCACATAGGCAGCCAATCATGGTGGTTGCGGACAGTGCGCCCACAATGCATTTGCAGCTCCTTCTGCACTACCCTAGTTATGGCCCTGCCTGTCCTCTCCCAGTGACTAGAGACTGTGAGTATGTGCATAGTGTCTACTCACCACTGTTCTGCTAAGCAGAGCACCAAGTGAGAAAGGGTATCCCAGCTGCTCCCCCATCGCAGGAAACTGCGTTCCACGAGTGGGATAGCGGGACAGTCCAAGAAAAATGGGAACAGTTTGGAGGTATGCAGATTCTGCTTGCCAATATCCAGCACCGTGTTTTCCAATATCCAGCACCTGTGACTGTCTTGTTACTCTTTATTTTTGGATCTGGGTTTCAGCTTGCCTAAATCATCACCTTGTTTTCAGCTATTACCTTTAACTGTTTATTTGCCTATAGCCTCTGAATTATTCTGTTTCCTACCTCAGCATATTCCTTGTGTACTCATATAATTTCTACGTTGACTCCCTTATCCTGTACATAAGTCCTGGCAGCATCCAAGTACCAAAATAATTTCTTTCAGGAACATCGGCTGTTATAGGTGATGCCCATCATAGTCAGACATTGTGAGTCATGTAGTTATCCAGGTGTTCCCTAACACTTAGTAGAATTAATTATACATACTGCATTTTTAGTGTCCAGTTGTCACGGTTACTATAGTAGTCAGTACTGTAACTAAGTGTGTGCCAGGTGTGCCTGGCACACAGCGCAGTCGCACTGGGGGCGAACGGCCCCCATTCCCTTAAGTCAGCGGCTTGTATTGAGTCAAATTGACTCATTACAAGCCGCCTGTGCCGGAGGAGGAGAGGGAGCAGTGGAGGAGGAGGGGGACTCTTGAGTCGCAGCAGCGCTGTGTAATTGGTGGCGGCACCGCTGCAGCAGTCCTTCTCCTTCCGCATTGGCTGGCCGGTGCTGCTGTGAATGCTGGGATGCGCTTCCCTCATCTCAGCATTCACAGTGGCAGCGGCCAGCCAATGCGGAAGGAGAGGGACTGCTGCATGCGGCGCCACCAGAAATCACACTGCGCTGCTGCGGCTCCCTCCTCCCCCTCCCTCCTCCTCCTTCTCCCCTGCCCCCAGAGCTGCCAGCACCGAGGAGCCTGACTGCCTGAGCCAGCGAAGAGATGGCAAGTATCATCTATTCTATCTGTCTATTCATCTATCTACCTAATGTGTAAAAGGGGGATGCTATCTGTCGTAATGTGTAAAAAGGGGACGCAGTCTGCCGTAATGTGTAAAAAGGGGACACTGTCTGCCGTAATGTGTAAAAAGGGGACGCTGTCTGCTGTAATGTGTAAAAAGGGGGACACTGCCGTAATGTGTAAAAAGGGGATGTAGTCTGCCGTAATGTGTAAAAAGGGGACGCTGTCTGCGGTAATGTGTAAAAAGGGGACGCTGTCTGCTGTAATGTGTAAAAAGGGGATGTAGTCTGCCGTAATGTGTAAAAAGGGGACGCTGTCTGCGGTAATGTGTAAAAAGGGGGGCACTCTCTGCCGTAATGTGTAAAAAGGGGTACACTGCCGTAATGTGTAAAAAGGGGATGTAGTCTGCCGTAATGTGTAAAAAGGGGATGCTGTCTGCGGTAATGTGTAAAAAGGGGAACGCTGTCTGCTGTAATGTGTAAAAAGGGGGACACTGCCGTAATGTGTAAAAAGGGGATGCTGTCTGCCGTAATGTATAAAAAGGGGATGCCGTCTCCCGTAATGTGTAAAAAGGGGGACACAGTCTGCCGTAATGTGTAAAAAGGGGACGCAGTCTGCCGTAATGTGTAAAAAGGGGACGCTGTCTGCCGTATCGTGTAAAAAGGAGAACACTGTCTGCCGTAATGTGTAAAAAGGGGGACACTGCCGTAATGTGTAAAAGGGGGGACTGGCTGCCATAATGTGTAAAAAGGGGACACTGTCTACCGTAATGTGTAAAAAGGGGGAGCTGTCTGCCGTAATGTGTAAAATGGGGGACTATCTGCCGTAATGTGTAAAAAGGGGATGCAGTCTGCCATAATGTGTAAAAAGGGGACGCAGTCTGCCGTAATGTGTAAAAAGGGGACGCAGTCTGCCGAAATGTGTAAAAAGGAACACTGTCTGCCATAATGTGTAAAAAGGGGATGCTGTCTGCCGTAATGTGTAAAAAGGGGGACGCAGTCTGCCGTAAATTGTAAAAAGGGGACGCTGTCTGCCGTAATGTGTAAAAGGGGATGCTGTCTGCCGTAATGTGTAAAAAGGGGAATCTGTCCGCCGTAATGTGTAAGAGGGGCTGTACCTGGTGTAGTGGTGCTACTGTGCAGCATAATTTGAATAATGGAGACTACTATGATAGGTAATATGAATTGGTATTATTTTGTGGCCACACCTCTTCCCCATGAAGCCACACCCCTATATTTTGCTCTATCTTGCACACAGCGCTAAAATGTCTAGTTACGGCACAGATTACTTACCTGCAGTTCCAATTGTTGGATCCCAATGACGTGTAGACAGGTAGTGGAGGTATATGATCATCTATGCTGGTAACAAGTAATATACTGTAGGTCAAGGTTTCAAACAGCCAAGTTCAAACAGTTTACTGTGCCTTCAAGGGTACTAGAAAGTATTACGGTCTATTTACTAAGTCTTGGATGGAGATGAAGTGGACCGAGATAAAGTACCAGCCAACCAGCTCCGAACTCTAATTTTTCAAACCAGGCCTGTGACATGGCAGTTAGGCACTGATTGGCTGGTACCCTATCTCCGTCCACTTTATCTCTCTCCAATGCTTAGTAAATAGACCCCATTGCAATTTATAAAGGCTTTGAACTTTACTTGGCAAGGCATTGAAGCAAGGTACAGACAAGGTACATGCCTTGCCAAAAACTTTACTTGGCAAGGCCTGTTGCAAGGTCAGGATCAATATCCAAGAATTCAAGTTTAATCGGGACTGAGCAAACCAAAGTACCGTAGTGAGATACAGACAGGGGGAATCCAAGTAGTGAGGTCAGTCAATATGGAGACCACAGCACTGTTATCGCTTGCACCAATTAAGCCGTTTGGACCCATTTGACTGGAAAGCAATCATTACTGATCATGTAGTATATTCTGTAATCACAAGAAAGTTAAACCTTACCAATTCATGGGTTGTGTACAGTGACAATAGTTTATGCACACCATTAAATGTTAGTTGTCTATCGTGGGATGTACACTTACGCCTAACTACGATAAACCACCTAGCCCAGGTGGCATCCACTCACATATGCAAAAGTAAATAAGTGAAGCAATTGGTAGACCACTATTTCTTATAATTGTGGATTCCTTCATAACCATGTGTGGAAAGCAGATGTTGGACCTATCTATATAGAAACAAAACTGGAACTAGAAAATTCTATGCTTCATTCAGTTGTGGGCAAATTGTTTGAAAGTTTCCTGAGGGATTCTGACATATATTGTACAAAATAATTCAGTAATATAGTGTCAACATAATTTCATGAAAGACCAGCCATGCCTAACAGAATAAGATAAGTTTTTAAGAGGTAAATTTCAAACCTCCTTTTTTACAGTGCTACTACATTATAGTCCTTGGATAGAGAACTTGTTAAAGAATACATGACAAACGGTAGTTTTAAATGCAACATTGGGGCAGATGTATTAACCTGGAGAAGGCATAAGGAAGTGATAAACCAGTGATATGTGCAAGGTGATAAAGGCACCAGCCAATTAGATCCTAACTGTTAATTTACATATTGGAGCTGATTGGCTGGTGCCTTTATCACCTTACACATATCACTAGTTTATCACTTCCTTATGCCGTCTCCAGGTTAATACATCTGCCCCATTGTCACAACGAGTCCTCTTCTCTTCATTACATTTATTAATTACCTTGAAGATTACCTTAAAAGTAAAGTGTTGATATTTGGTGGCCACACTAAGCCATGTATTATTAACACAGAGCAAACTGTGCTGGGAAATTGAATGTACATAAATGTTGGGTTATTAGTCATGGTAACAATTATGCTACATACACATTATATGGAATACAACTAGGAAGTACTGAAATGGAAAAAGACTTAGTTGCAAAGGTAAATAATATAATCCTTGAACACAAAACATAGTGATACAACTCATAAAACATAGTGATGCAAACTTAGGGCGGTATTCAAATGATATTATCACGTCCAATCTCCTTTCTAAAGTGATCCCCGTTATCGCACAGATCGTGCCCATAGAAATCAGATTTAGCTGCGTAAAAGGTTGGGCGTCCTTGTTACTCCGGGGGTAGCGAGCTGAAATGATTATACCACACACGTCAGCAGAAACAGAATGGGTATGGAAGAGGGTGAAAAGAATTGAATACCGCCTTTAGTATCATCATAGTAAAACCATTTTAGAAGTCACTGTTTAGAACAAGTATGTAGCATGGTGTACAAGTTTGGGCACTTCATTGTAAGAAGAACACAGGAGAACTTGAGAGATTTAAGAGCTGAGCAACCTCTTTAAGAAAGAGATTGGAAGGATTCATTCTAAAGTGCAAATTAGAAAAACTTGATTTTTTTTTTACTTTGTAGAAAATGTGTACTAGTGGTGACCTTACTACCTAACTAAGCTGTATACATTCACTCACTGTAAATAGAAATATTTGTCTGATGAACCATGGATAATATACAAAAGTGGATTGGCTTCAATGATGGCATTTGGGGATTATTGAATATGTGTGTACTACTTGGTGGTAATAGGCAGAGTAAATAGCATATGCCTGCAGAATCACCAGATACACTAGGCAGCCCATGACTTAACCAGTACTTTGGTTTATTGTGTAGCAGTTTGGTTGTAGAGCCGTACTCACAGTCACATCTGCTATCTGGATGATGGAGCGAAGCTTGACCAGAGCAAAGAGATCACCAGCCAAAGCTATATGTGGGTTATGGGGCATATACAGGCGGTAGTGGGTATCTCTCGCTCTGAGATATAAAGTGCAGGGTCTCACCGGAGCTAAGTGGAACGTGTCCATGTTCCATTGTGTCACTCATTCACAGTGACAAATGGTGGCCATCTTGACTAGGCACTAATGCCTCCCTGAAGGAGCATAATCAAGATCTCATAAGTGATAAATGTTTCCATCACTCACATCTGTGGTCACTTCTCCAGGGGCTTCCAATCAAGACTTTAGAAAGATCTGCTGATAAACTGGAGGTACAGTTCGGTCATTCGGCCAGATGTTTAATCAGTTTCCATTGAAAACGCCAAAGAACCTCTAATTTACAGTTGGTCAGCAAAGTTGGTAAGTTGCTGTTATGGAAAAAAACAACAGCATACTGTACATGTCGATAACAGATTCCCCAAAATTTCCCAAACTATGGTGGATTCCATAATTCCCCTTTCTGATCTGCGCTACCCATGAACAGTCAGACCTTTTGTTTTTATGTCTTACACACATTCTACTACTGACTTTTTCCATTCTGATCTCTTTGTGGATAAAATCTCTCTCTCTCTCTTTCTCTCTCTCTCTCTTGTATATACTGCTTTTCTTTTCATCCTTGGCAACAACTCTTGGATCTCCACCTGACACTCCCCTCTTCCCACAGCTATGAACAGTTCCTTTCCATCTCTGCAATACTTCCCTTTATTCTTTGGTCCACATTAAACCTCCGGCCCCCTCCCTTGGGATTTTTAACTACTTCGCTGCTGGACACTACACATACACCAGGTTTTACATACTTGGTGATAGAAAGAAACACAGGAGAAGGGGAGGGGGTGTAGGCCAAAGGCATTGAAATCTCCTTCAAAGAGAGTGAGGTCTGTAAGAATCTGTACCTTGTCACTCCTTGACAGCTTTATGACTAGCCAGGAAGTTTTTGCTTAGTTATCTAAACATGTGGACTTCTTTTACTTTCCATCAGGTAATTGATCCGGCCATCTCCATCTTATCAGTATTTATAACCTCTGGTCTGGTCATTGCACATGTCATCTCAAACTTTATGGTCTGCAGATCTCCTCCAGCCTGGATGTATGGAGGTTAAATGCAGGACATTGCCTGTCAGCCATTTTGTCACATCTAGGCTGAAAGAATATAAAATTATATATACACAATCACTTGAAAACATTATTGGTGATTATTCCTGCAGGTAATCACCACACCTTAGATCACATATAATTTGTGATCCTCCTTTCTGTATTTAACATGACAGACCCCATTTTACAATATATTGTATAAGTCCTGTAACCTAAATTCACAGGACATTTTGGGAGTGATCAATCCAGGGAATACAGTATCTATGGTTTCATTTTTTGGGACAGGAATTACTAGTTTATTCATGTGAAGCAAATCCCCTGTCCCTAGATCAAATTAGAATTTATGAAAGGTTGGATGTTAGACTTTTCAACTATATGTGTGTAGATTTACCATTCGGCCCTGGTAATGCTACCTATATAATCTGGTCCAAAATTTACAGAGATTCGGTAACTAAACAGGCAACTAAGGAAGTTCAACATCCCACAGAAGCTTCTGCTCCTCTTCTGCTCCGCGATTGTGGAGTCTGTACTGTGCTCCTCGATACTCGTATGGTACAGCTTCGCCAGCGCGAGGGACAGATGCAGGCTCCAAAAGGTGGTCAGAACCGCAGAGAAGATCATCGGGGCTGACCTTTCCTCAGTCCAGGACCTGTACCTGTCCAGAGCTAAAAAGCGGGCAATGAAGATAGTAAAAGACCAGCTACACCCCGGCCACAGCATGTTTAACTTGCTTCCTTCAGGCAGACGTTATAGGGCTGTCCCCGCCAGGTCCACCAGAAGCCTCAAAAGTTTCTTTCCCCAAGCGGTTCGCCTGCTAAACTCCTGAACATTGACTGACTAGACGTACATGTAACTAACTTGTGTCCCTACGGTATACCTATCTGTGTGACTTTACTTGCACCTCCCCCCCACCTGCCTATCTGTTACCTACTTGGCTGTTGTATAGCAAACTGAAGACAAATTCCTAGTATACGCAAGTATACCTGGCCAATAAAGCGGATTCTGATTCTGAAACAGTTGGAGTTAATATCTGCACCGGCCAGTGTATTGTCACTGTAATACACGTGTTGACAGCTGATATGTATGGTACAGCCAGCAAACAGGTTACCAAGTATATTAAAGCAACATACTCATTCAAATACACAAATTGTTTTCGAGAATTGACAACACTTTTTCTCACATGTCTGAGGTCAACTGGAAATATATGAACTCAAAATATAGACAGTAACTGGCATATGTGCCAAATATGGCAGAATGTGCTCTTTACATTACATCATCCTAAGAGTTCTGTCTCAAATCATTATGCATTATATTCACTCTCATCCTGTACACAAAGTTGTGGAATCTAATCTTCTGCTCAATAAATCAATTGTTGAAGGGGATTTGTACCGATGACACCAGTATATAGCCATTACTGGATTTACAGCCCTTTTCTCCAGTACACTAACTTACTGTTCAAGGCTATGGTAAGCTGTAGTAATTGAATATAAGCTTGTAAAACTCACCTCTATATTTTCAAGCTTGACCTTTACTTGCTCCATCATTGTACATAATACAGTTTGGAAAACATCCACAAATTCATGTTTTTCATTATAAATGGCCCATGAAATATACAATTTAAGATTAATGCTTTACTTATGTTGTTAAAACGATGCCTAGATATTACATTTCTAATCTATAATAAACCGCCTTCTGGAGGTTCGAGAGCCATAACATTTTCAGTGTACGATGTTTGGGTATAGGAATTTACAATATTTATTTAGTACTTTGAAGATACACAGATTATGGTTTTGGTCCAGATTTATGCTGCAGGAGTAAATTTATCACAGCAAATATTCTACTGGAGTAAGGCCTCAAATTCACTTTTGCTTTCAGTTCATTAGACATCTACAAAAACAATTTGCTAATTTGTACGGAGCGTGTTTTTGCACAATTCTGCTGCATCCTAGGTCCCAAATTAATGTCATGCACTGACATGCAGGAAATACCTCATAGTTATCATTGACAAATGACACCATTATACAGACCCTGCTGAGCTCCACACACACCAGAGCTGGCCTGGAGGAACAACAGGACTTGTTTCAGACATGACACTAGTGAAGTCAGTAGAGTTACACATTTGTACACTTTGTAAACTCCCTATTATCTGATGTCTGTCTATATTTCTTTGTGTAGATAATAACACAACCAAACACAATCCAATAATAAATACACGAGTCATATGAGCTGGGAAAAGGGCCGGTTTTATTTGTAATGCGATTGTGGTATCCAAACTCCCCTCCCAATGACACACAAAAGGTACTGCCTTTTGTGTGTCATTTTGGGTGAAGTTTGGATACCATTAAACTAGAGATGAGCTCCCCTAGATTGATACAGCAGACAGAGCACCCCTGGACTGATACAGCAGACAGAGCACCCCTGGACTGATACAGCAGACAGATCACCCCTGGACTGATACAGCAGACAAAGCACCACTGGACTGATACAGCAGACAGAGCACCCCTGGACTGATACAGCAGACAGAGCACCCCTGGACTGATAGAGCAGACAGAGTACCCCTGGACTGATACAGCAGACAGAGCACCCCTGGACTGATACAGCAGACAGAGCACCCCTGGACTGATACAGCAGACAGAGCACCCCTGGACTGATACAGCAGACAGAGCACCCCTGGACTGATACAGCAGACAGATCACCCCTGGACTGATACAGCAGACAGAGCACCCCTGGACTGATACAGCAGACAGAGCACCCCTGGACTGATACAGCAGACAGAGCACCCCTGGACTGATACAACAGACAGAGCACCCCTGGACTGATACAGCAGACAGAGCACCCCTGGACTGATACAGCAGACAGAGCATCCCTGGACTGATACAGCAGACAGAGCACCCCTGGACTGATACAGCAGACAGAGCACCCCTGGACTGATACATCAGACAGATCATCCCTGGACTGATACAGCAGACAGAGCACCCCTGGACTGATACAGCAGACAGAGCACCCCTGGACTGATACAGCAGACACAGCACCCCTGGACTGATACAGCAGACAGAGCACCCCTGGACTGATACAGCAGACAGAGCACCCCTGGACTGATACAGCAGACAGAGCACCCCTGGACTGATACAGCAGACAGATCACCCCTGGACTGATACAGCAGACAGAGCACCCCTGGACTGATACAGCAGACAGAGCACCCATGGACTGATACAGCAGACAGAGCACCCCTGGAGTGATACAGCAGACAGAGCACCCCTGGACTGACACAGCAGACAGAGCACCCCTGGACTGATACAGCAGACAGAGCACCCCTGGAGTGATACAGCAGACAGAGCACCCCTGGACTGATACAGCAGACAGAGCACCCCTGGAGTGATACAGCAGACAGAGCACCCCTGGACTGATACAGCAGACAGATCACCCCTGGACTGATACAGCAGACAGAGCACCCCTGGACTAATACAGCAGACAGAGCACCCCTGGACTGATACAGCAGACAGAGTACCCCTGGACTGATACAGCAGACAGAGTACCCTTGGACTAATACAGCAGACAGAGCACCCACCCCACGCCAGACAACACAGTACTGAGATGGACACATCCGTCTAGTACACTCTCCACAACCGAAGTGAAGATGGCGCTGATCACCGGGGACCTTTATAGAATCCAAAACCTGCAAGAATCCGACATCAGGATGATGACGTTTTGCCTCGTGTTGGGATCCCAGTCTGGCGGGAAACCCTGAGCTGGACTCAGATCCGGACTTGGACCGTGAAGTTCAGGTGGATCCGGAGTCAGCTGCTGTATCAGTCCAGGGGTGCTCTGTCTGCTGTATTAGTTCATGCGGGGTGCCCTGTCTGCTGTATCAGTCCAGTGGAGCCATGTTTGTTGTATCAGTCCAGGGGTGCCCCGTCTGCTGTATCAGTCCAGGGGAGCCCTGTCTGCTATATCAGCCCAGGGGTACCCTGTCTGCTGTATCAGTCCAGGGGTGCTCTGTCTGCTGTATCTGTCCAGGGGTGCTCTGTCTGCTGTATCAGTCCAGGGGTGCTCTGTCTGCTGTATCAGTCCAGGGGTGCTCTGTCTGCTGTATCAGTCCAGGGGTGATCTGTCCATCCATCCAGGGGCTCCACCCCAATGTAAAGTTAAAATAATAAAAGCTAAAAACATAAAGCCTAAAAATAATAGGATTTCAATTACCTACCGGTAAATCCTTTTCTCGTAGTCCGTAGAGGATACTGGGGTCCACATTAGTAGATGGGTCCACTAGGAGCCATGGTCACTATAAGAAATTGATAGTGTGGGCTGGCTCCTCCCTCTATGCCCCTCATACCAGACTCAGTCTAGGAAACTGTGCCCGAGGAGATGGACATACTTTGAGTGAAGGATACAAAAGGATAGTGGTGAGATTCCGAACCAGCATACACAAACTAGAGGAAAGCCAAGCTAACCAAACTTTAAATGAGGAACAGCAACCGCTGAACCAACAATATGTAACCAAGTAACAGTGCAGGAAGAAACAAAGCACTGGGTGGGCGCCCAGTATCCTCTACGGACTACGAGAAAAGGATTTGCCGGTAGGTAATTAAAATCCTATTTTCTCTTACGTCCTAGAGGATACTGGGGTCCACATTAGTACCATGGAGATGTACCAAAGCTCCCAAACTGGGTAGGAGAGTGCTGAGGTTCCTGCAGAGCTGCTTGACCAAGCTAAAGGTCCTCAGAAGCCAAAGTATCGAACTTGTAGAACTTAGCAAGCGTGTTTGAACCTGACCAAGTAGCTGCTCGGCAGAACTGTAAAGCCGAGACACCCCGGGCAGCTGCCCAGGAAGAACCCACCGATCTAGTAGAGTGGGCCTGTACAGATTTTGGACACGGCAAACCTGCCATGGAATAAGCATGCTGGATAGTAAGCCTGATCCAGCATGCAATTGTCTGCTTTGAAGCAGGACACCCAATTTTTGGTATCATAGAGAACAAACAGCGAGTCAGATTTTCTGTGACAAGCTGCCCGCTTCACATAGATCTTCAAAGCCCTCACAACATCTATCCATTGAAGTAGCAGAGGTGTCGGTAACCACCGGAACCACAATAGGCTGGTTGATATAAAACGCAGACTCCACCTTTGGAAGAAATTGCTGATGAGTACTGAGTTCTGCCCTATCTTCATGAAAAATCAAATAGAGGCTTTTGTGAGACAACGCCCCCAGGTTCGACACACACCTCGCAGAAGCCAAGGCCAACAGCATGGTGGCCTTCCACGTAAGAAACTTGACGTCAACGTCCTTTAAAGGCTCAAACCATTCCGCTTGCAGGAACAGCAACACCGTGTTGAGATCCCAAGGTGCCGTAGGAGGCACAAAGGGCAGTTGGATGTGCAGAACCCCCTTCAAAAATGTCTGAACCTCAGGGAGATAAGCCAATTGTTTCTGGAAGAAAATGGATAAGGCCGAAATCTTGACTTTTATGAAGCCCAAACATAGGCCCACATCCACACCTGACTGCAGAAAAAGGAGAAAACGTCCCAGTTGAAATTCCACCACAGGAAATTTCCTGTACTCACACCAAGAGACAATTTTTTTCCAAATATACGGTGGTAATGTTTAGACGTTACCCACTTTCTGGCTTGGATCCTATCCGGGATCCCTTTCTGGGCTAGAATTTGACACTTAGCCTCCGTGCCATCAAACGTAGCTGTGGTAAGTCTTTATAGACTAACGGCCCTTGTTGGAGAAGGTCCTCGCGAAGAGGTAGAGGCCACGGGTCCTCTAGGAGCATCCCCAGTAGATCCGCATACCAGGCCCTTCTTGGCCAGTCCGGAGCAATGAGAATTGCTTGAACCTTTCCCTTTTTATTCTTTTGAGAATCTTTGGGATCAATGGGAGTGGTGGAAACACGTACACCATCTAGTAGACCCATGGAGTCACCAGAGCATCCATCGCCACTGCTTGCGGGTCCCTCGACCTGGAACAATACCGCTTGAGCTTCTTGTTGAGACGAGAGGCCATCATGTCGATTTGTGGCATTCCCCACCAATGTGTCAAGCACCCGAACACCTCCGGGTGAAGGCCCGACTCTCCTGGGTGGAGTTCGTGTCTGCTGAGGAAGTCTGCTTCCCAGTTGTCTACTCCTGGAATGAAGATCGCGGATAATGCCACAGCGTGTCTTTCTGCCAAGAGGAGAATGCTTGTTACCTCCGACATTGCTGCTCTGCTCTTTGCTCCGCCTTGTCGGTTTATGTACGTTACTGCCGTCACATTGTCCAACTGAACCTGAATGGCTTGATCTTGAAGCAGATGCGATGTCTATAATAGGGCGTTGTATATGGCCCTTAGTTCCAGAATGTCAATTGTAAGAATGGCTTCCTGACTTGACCATTTTCCTTGGAACTGTTCCCCCCGGATGACTGCTCCCCAACCTCTGAGGTTTGCATCTGTGGTTAGCAGAATCCAATTTTGAATCCCGAACCTTCATCCCTTGGTCACATGAGAAGTCTGAAGCCACCACAGAAGAGAAATCCTGGCTTTTGGCGACAGACGTATTCTCTGGTGCATGTGAAGATGCGATCCGGACCATTTGTCCAGCAGATCCAGCTGGAAGGGCAATGCGTGAAACCTTCCATACTGCAGCGCCTTGTAAGCAGCTACCATCTTTCCCAGAAGGCGAATGCACAGATGCACCGATGTCCGGGTATGTCTTAGAACATCCCGCACCATAGACTGGATCACCAATGCTTTTTCCAATGGAAGGAATACCTTCTGTTCCTCCGTATCCAATTTCATCTCCAGGAAAAGAAGCCTCCGTGTTGGTTCCAGATGAGATTTTGTTAGGTTCAAAATCCACCCATGATCCTGGAGTATTTGGGTTGAGAGGGCAATGTTGACTAACAACCTCTCCCTGGATGGTGCTTTTATCAGCAGATCGTCCAGGTATGGTATTATGGTCACTCCCTGCTTGCGGAGGAGAAACATCATCTCTGCCATTACCTTGGTGAACACTCTTGGTGCCGTAGATATGCCAAATGGCAGGGCCTGAAACCGGTAGTGACGGTCCTGTAATACAAATCTCAAATAAGCATGATGAGGTGGCCAAATCGGAATATGAAGGTATGCATCCTTGATATCCAGAGACACCAAGAATTCCCCCTGCTCCAGACCTGAGATCACCGCTCTCAGAGACTCCATCTTGAACTTGAACATCCGTTAAGTACGGGTTCAATGACTTGAGATTTAAAATGGTCCTTAACGAACCGTCCGGTTTCGGAACTACAAACAAGTTGGAAAAATGCCCCCTCCCTCCACCAGCAATGTGTGTGTCTCCATGCCCATCTCACCCCCACGTGTGTATCTCTATGCCCACCTCCCGCCTCCAGCAATGTGTCTACATGTCCCCCTCCAGCACTGTGTCTCCATGCCCCCTTCCCCCACCAGCAGTGTGTGTCTCCATTCTCCCCTCCCCCCACCAGCAGTGTATGTCTCCATGTCCCCCTCCCCCACCAGCAGTGTGTCTCCATGTCCCTCGTCCAGCAGTGTGTCTCTATGAGCCCCTCCCCCCACAAGCAGTGTGTCTCCATTTCCCCCTCCCCCCACCAGCAGTGTATGTCTCCATGTCCCCCTCCAGCAGTGTGTCTCCATGTCCCCCTCCCCCCACCAGCAGTGATGTCTTCATGTACCCCTCCAGCAGTGTGTCTCCATGTGCCCCTCCTCCCCCAATCAGTGTGTGTCTCCATTCCCCCCTCCCTCCTCCAGCAGTGTGTCTCCATGTCCCCCTCCAGCAGTGTGTCTCCATGTTCCCCTCCCCCCACCAGCAGTGTGTGTCTTCATGTACCCCTCCAGCAGTGTGTCTCCATGTGCCCCTCCTCCCACAATCAGTTTGTGTCTCCATTCCCCCTTCCCCTCTCCAGCAGTGTGTCTCCATGTCCCCCTCCAGCAGTGTGTCTACATGTCCCTCTCCCCCCACCAGCAGTGTGAGTATCTCCATTCAACATCGCAGGGGGGCTTGTCTACTGCATTGCGATGTTAATCTCATATGTTAGTACATATGCGATTAGCATCGCTATGATAGGCGGCGAGGGGCGACAATGTATTTTAATACATCCCGCCCTCTCTGTCAGAATGCCAGCACAGCGGGCGCTCAGGTGCGGTGCAGTCTCCGTGACAGCAGCAGCATGGGCTCCCAGCGCATGGTACACACAAAGAGACTCAGAGTGCGATGGCGTGTGCTGAATGATGACGCAGGGGGAGGTGATGGTGTGCTGAATGACGACGCAGGGGGAGGTGATGGTGTGCTGAGAGACGTTGCATGAGGAGGTGATGGTGTGGCTGAGAGATGATGCAGGAGGTGGTGATGGTGTGGCTGGGAGATGACACAAGAGGGAGATGATGTTGTGTCTGAGAGATGCAGGGGGCAGGATGTGAAACGGGACAGGATGCAGGTCTTCTTGAACCACTGTTGTATGATGCTGACCTTGTTAATATTCCTACACAAACAGGCATCTTCTGGATGATGGGATCTCCTATATGAATAGTGATTACCGACTGAAGACGCTGTCTGCCTCAGAGGAAACAGTTCTTCAGAGGTCCCATATCGTGGGAAACCATCATACAGGTAAGGTACATGTTGAAGTCCAAAGAATGTTCCCAGTGGGACGTGCAAAAGGTGGGGTGTTATGTTGTCATGCCCCATTTTCAGTGGCCACATCCCTTCTGGTATGTGACCACGCCCATATTTTGGGACACGATTTCTTTGTTAGTCTTGTCTTTTTTTTGGGGGGTGGGTGGGGGGCGCCATTCGTAATCTTGCCCTAGTTACACCTCTGGCACCGAGGCCGCTGGATGGCTAATCTAAGCAACACAAATGGGCAGCACAAACACCTGGCCCATCTAGGAGCGGCACTGCAATGGCAGACAGGATGGCACTTTTAAAAACTAGGTCCCACAGAGCACATCATGCAAAGAAAAAAAGAGGTGCACCGAGGTCACTGGGTGACTAAGCTAAGCGACACAAGTGTGCGGCACAAACACCTGGCCAATCGAGGTGTGGCACTGCAGTGTCAGACAGGATGGCACCTTTAAAACTAGGCCCCAGACAGCACATGATGCAAAGAAAAAAGTAAGAGGTGCAAGATGGAATTGTCCTTGGGCCCTCCCACTCACCCTTATGTTGTATAAACAGGACATGCACACTTTAACAAACCAATCATTTCAGCGACAGGGTCTGCCACACGACTGCGGCTGAAATGATTGGTTTGTTTGGGCTCCCACAAAAAAGAAGCAATTAATCCCCCCACCAAAAAAGAAGCAATTCATCTCTCCTTGCACAAACTGGCTTTACAGAGACAAGATGTCGTCCTCATCCTCATATTCCTCACCCCTTTCAGCGTGTACATCCTCCTCCTCACAGATTATTAATTCATCCCCACTGGAATCCACCATCACAGGTCCCTGTGTACTTTCTGGAGGCAATTGCTGGTAAATGTCTTCCTGGAGGAATTTATAATTCATTTTGATGAACATCATCTTCTCCACATTTTCTGGATGTAACCTCCTACGCCGATCGCTGACAAGGTGACCGGCTGCACTAAACACTCTTTCGGAGTACACACTGGAGGAGGGAAACTTAGGTAAAATAAAGCCAGTTTGTGCAAGGGCCTCCAAATTGGATCTTTTTCCTGCCAGTATACATAAGGACTGTTTGACATGCCTACTTGGATGCTGTCACCCATATAATCCTCCACCATTCTTTCAATGGTGACAGCATCACATGCAGTGACAATAGACATGTCAGTAATCGATGGCAGGTCCTTTAGTCCGGACCAGATGTCAGTACTTGCTCCTGATTGCCCCCGCATCACCGCCAGCGGGTGGGCTCGGAAATTTTATCCTTTTACTCGCAGCCCCAGTTGCGGGAGAAAATGAAGGTGGAACTGTTGACGGGTCACGTTCCGCTTGAGTTGACAGATGTCTCACCAGCAGGTCTTTGAACCTCTGCAGTCTTGTGTCTGCTGGAAAGAGAGATACAATGTAGGCTTTAAACCTAGGATTGGGCACGGTGGCCAAAATGTAGTGCTCTGATTTCAACAGATTTACCACCCTTGAATACTGGCAAAGCGAATGAAGGGCTCCATCCACAAGTCCCATATACTTGGCGGAATCGCTCCATCTTAGTTCCTCCTTCAATTTCTCCAGCTGCTTCTGCAAAAGCCTGATGAGGGGAATGACCTGACTCAAGCAGGCAGTTTTAAGGTTAGGAGAACCTTCACAAGACAGAAATCATTCTCCACTGCGCTTGAGTCAGGTGCATTCCCCCTCCTTTGCCTATATTGTAGGTGGATGTATAGGCTTGAATGGCCATTTGCTGCTCCTCCATCCTCTAAAGCATATGGAGTGTTGAATTCCACCTTGTTACCATCTCTTGCTTCAGGTGATGGCAGGGCAGGTTCAGGAGTGTTTGATGGTGCTCCAGTCTTCGGCATGCAGAGGCTGAATGCCGAAAGTGGCCCGCAATTTTTCTGGCCCCTGACAGCATCTCCTGCACGCCCCTGTCATTTTTCAGAAAATTCTGCACCACTAAAATAATTGTATGTGCAAAACATTGGACGTGCTGGAATTTGCCCAGATGTAATGCACACACAGTATTGGTGGCGTTGTCCGATATCACAAATCCCCAGGAGAGTCTAAGTGGGGTAAGCCATCGTGCGAAGATGTACCTCAGTTTCCGTAAGTGGTTGTCAGTGGTGTGCCTCTTATGGAAACCAGTGATACACAGCGTAGCCTGCCTAGGAACGAGATGGTGCTTGTGAGATGCTGCTACTGGTGCCGCTGCTGTTGTTGCTGCTGGAGGCAATACATCTACCCAGTGGGCTGTCACAGTCATGTAGTCCTTAGTTTGCCCTGCTCCACTTGTCCACATGTCCGTGGTTAAGTGGACACTGGGTACAACCACATTTTTCCAGACACTGAGGACACTTTTTTTAATGTCCCTGTACAGTCTGGGAATCGCTTTCCTAGTGAAGATGGTATTTGGTACCGGGGACACACTACCTCCATCAATTGTCTAAATCCCACTGCACCAATGGTGGATACCGGATGCACGTCTAACACCAACATAGCTATCAAGTCCTCAGTTATCTGCTTTGCAACAGGATGACTGCTGTCATATTTAATCTTCCTCGCAAAGGACTGTTGGACAGTCAATTGCTTAGTTGAAGTAATACAAGTGGCATTCCGACTTCCCCTCTGGGATGACGATTGACTCCCAGCAGCAACAACAGCAGCAGCAGTAGGCGTACAGCTCAAGGATCCTCCGGAGGAATCCCGGTTAGGAGAGGACTCGTCAGTGATGCCAGTGACATGGCCTACAGGACTACTGACGTTCCTAACTGAGGAGGACATTGACGTTGAGGGAATTGGTGGTGTGGCTTGCAGGAGCTTGGGTACAAGAGAAAGAAGGGATTTAGGTATCGGTGGACTGCTTACACTCTTACTCAAAGTTTCTGAACTTGACAATGACTTCTGATGAATGCGCTGCAATTGACGTATAAGGGAGGATGTTCCTAGGTGGTTAATGTCCTTACCCCTACTTATTACGGATTCATAGAGGTAAAACATGGCTTGACACCTGTTGTCCGTATTTGTGGAGAAATAACTGCACACTGAAGAGGTGGCTTTTTTGGTATTTTGCCCAGGCATGACAATGGGCTTTCTCATCCACGGACAATAACTGTCTCCCCTGGTGCCTGATTTAAACAAATCACATCACCATCAGAATCCTCCTCGTCAACTTCCTCCTCAGCGCCAGCAACAACCATATCCTCATCCTGGTGTACTTCAACAGTGACATCATCAATTTGAATATCAGAAACTGGACTGTGGGTGCTCCTTCCAGACCTTGCAGGGGGCGTGCAAATGGTGGAAGGAGTCACCTCTTCCCTGTCCAGTGTTGGGAAGGTCAGGCATTGCAACCGCCGACACACTTGGACTCTCCTTGGGGATTTGTGATACCATCTTAGAACGCAGAGTTCTTTGTTGTGCTTTTTCCTCCTTGACTCTTATAATTTTTCTAGCGGGAGGATGAGGTCGTCCATCATCATGTGAAGCTGAACCACTAGTCATGAACATGGGCCAGGGCCTTAGCTGTTCCTTGCCACTCCCTGTCGTAAATGGCATATTGGCACTTGATGGTATTTCATTGTCTATGTCATGACTAGTGGCAGCAGCTTCAGCACTAGGAGGAAGTGGTTCTTATCTTTCCCTATTTTATTTTACAAATTTTTGTTGTCCATTATTACACCACACAGGGCAAACCCTGTGAAAATTATTTGGATTAAATATTAATAACCCCTTTATTTTTAATAAATAATATACAGCACAGGACAGCACCACTGAACTTATACGGCAGCACTATTGGACTGGATTTATATGGCACTACCACTGGACTTGTATGGCAGTACCACTGGACTTATACGGTAGTACAACTGGACTTGATTTATATGGCAGTACCACTGGACTTATATGGCAGTACCACTGGACTTATACGGCAGTACTATTGGACTGGATTTATACGGCAGTACCACTGGACATATACGGCATTATCACTGGATTTATATGGCAGTATCACTGGACTGGATTTATGCAGCAGAATCACTGGACTTATACGGCAGTATCACTGGACTTTTACGGCAGTTTCACTGGACTGGATTTATACGGCAGTACCACTGGACTTATATGGCAGTACCACTGGACTTAATTTATATGGCAGTACCACTGGACATATACGGCAGTACCACTGGAATTATACGGCAGTAGCACTGGACTTATACAGCAGTACCACTGGACTGATACAGAAGTATCACTTGACTTATACGGCAGTATCACTGGACTTATACGGCAGTATCACTGGATTAGATTTATACGGCAGTACCACTGGACTTATACGGTAGTACCACTGGACATATACGGCAGTATCACTGGACTTATACAACAGTATCACTGGACTGGATTTATACGGCAGTACCACTTGACTGGATTTATATGGCAATACCAGTGGACTTATACGGCAGTACCACTGGACTTTGCAGTACCACTGGACTTATATGGCAGTATCATTGGACTGGATTTATATGGCACGGCAGTATCACTGGAATGGACTTACATGACAGTACCACTGGACTTATATGGTAGTACCACTGGATATATACGGCACTATCACTGGACTTATACGGCAGTATCACTGGACTGGATTTATATGGCAGTAACACTGGACTTATACGGCAGTACCACTGGACTTATACGGAAGTATCACTTGACTTATACGGCAGTATCACTGGATTGAATTTATACGCCAGTACCACTGGACATATACGGCAGTATCACTGAACATATACAGCAGTATCACTGGACTGGATTTATATGGCAGTACCACTGGACTTATACGGTAGTACCATTGGACATACACAGCAGTATCACTGGACTTATACTGCTGTATCACTGGACTGGATTTATACAGCAGTACCACTGGACATTTACGGCAGTATCACTGGACTGGATTTAACGGCAGTACCACTGGACTGGATATATGCGGCAGTACCACTGGATATATACTGCAGTACCACTGGACTTATATGGCATTACCACTGGACTTATATGGCAGTACCACTGGACTTATACGGAAGTATCACATGACTTACATGGCAGCATCACTGGACTTATACGGCAGCATCACTGGACTGGATTTATACATCAGTACCACTGGACTTTTACGGTATTACCACTGGACATATACGGCAGTATCACTGGACTTATACAGCAGTATCACTGGACTGGATTTATATGGCAGTATCACTGGACTGGATTTATACGGCATTACCACTGGACTTATATGGCAGTACCACTGGACTTATATGGCAGTACCACTAGACTTATACGGCAGTATCACTGGACTGGACTTATACTGCAGTACCACTGGACATATACGGCAGTATCACTGGACTGGACTTATACTGCAGTACCACTGGACTTATATGGCAGTGCCACTGGACTTATACAGCAGTATCACTGGACTTATACGGCAGTATCATTGGACTTATACGACAGTGTCACTGGATTGGATTTATACGGCAGTACCACTGGACTTATACAGCAGTATCACTGGACTTTTATGGCAGTATCATTGGACTTATACGACAGTGTCACTGGATTGGATTTATACGGCAGTACCACTGGACTTATACAGCAGTACCATTAGACATATATGGCACTATCACTGGACTTATACGGCAGTATCACTGGACTGGATTTATATGGCAGTATCACTGGACTTATACGGCAGTACCACTGGACTTATATGGCAGTACCACTGGACTTATACGTCAGTATCAGTGGACTGGACTTACAATATACGGCAGTACTACTAGACTTATACTGCAGTACCACTGGACTTATATGGCAGTACCACTGGACTTATACGGCAGTATCACTGTAATGGATTTATACGGCAGTATCACTGGACTGGATTTATACAGCAGTACCCCTGGACTTATATGGCAGTACCACTGGACATATATGGCACTATCACTGGAATTATATGGCAGTAACACTGGACATATACGGCACTATCACTGGACTTATACGGCAGTATCACTGGACTGGACTTATGCGGCAGTATTACTGGACTTATGCGGCAGTACCACTGGACTTATACAGTAGTATCACTGGAATTATACGGCAGTACCACTGGACATATACGGTAGTATCACTGGACTTATATGGCAGTACCACTGGACTTATACGGCAGTATCACTGGACTGGTCTTATATGGCAGTACCACTGGACTTATACGACAGTACCACTGGACTTATATGGCAGTATCACTGGACTGGTCTTATATGGCAGTACCCCTGGACATATACGGCACTATCACTGGACTTATACGGCAGTATCACTGGACTGGACTTATGCGGCAGTATTACTGGACTTATGCGGCAGTACCACTGGACTTATACAGTAGTATCACTGGAATTATACGGCAGTACCACTGGACATATATACGGTAGTATCACTGGACTTATATGGCAGTACCACTGGACTTATACGGCAGTATCACTGGACTGGTCTTATATGGCAGTACCACTGGACTTATACGGCAGTACCACTGGACTTATATGGCAGTATCACTGGACTGGTCTTATATGGCAGTACCACTGGACATATACGGCACTATCACTGGACTTATACGGCAGTATCACTGGACTGGACTTATGCGGCAGTATTACTGGACTTATGCGGCAGTACCACTGGACTTATACAGCAGTATCACTGGAATTATACGGCAGTACCACTGGACATATACGGTAGTATCACTGGACTTATATGGCAGTACCACTGGACTTATACGGCAGTATCACTGGACTGGTCTTATGTGGCAGTACCACTGGACTTATACGGCAGTACCACTGGACTTATATGGCAGTACCACTGGACTTATATGGCAGTATGACTGGACTGGATTTATACGGCAGTATGACTGGACTGGATTTATACAGCAGTACCACTGGACATATACGGCAGTATCATTGGAATTATATGGCAGTACCACTGGACATATATGGCACTATCACTGGAATTATATGGCAGTAACACTGGATATATACGGCAGTATCACTGGAATTATACGGCAGTACCACTGGACATATACAGCAGTATCACTGGAATTCATTGGCAGTACCTCTGGACATATACAGCAATATCAGTTGAATTATATGGCAGTACCACTGGACATATAGGGCAGTAATACTGGACATATACGGCAGTACCACTGGACTTATACAGCAGCACAGGGACACCACCACTGGACTGATGCAGGACAACACAGCACCACTGTAATGGATTGGACTTATACAGCAGCACTGGACATATGGCAGCAGAGGACGCCACCACTGTGACTGGACTGATGCAGCACAAGACACCACCACTGGACTGATGCAGCACAACATAGCACTGGAATGACACACATAAAACAGAGCAGGTTGGCACATCACTTTCCCGCACAGACACTGAGGAGAAAGACACGTACGTTTTCGCACAGCGGGCGGTCAGATACAAACTGCGCATGCGTATGCACTGAAATGTGCAAGCGCGTTGCACGGCTACAAAGCGGATCACCACTCAGCGATGGGTTTGTGCGAATGATACATGCGCACGGGGATCACAAGTTTATTTACAGGAAAAGGGTATTTGTGGGTGGCAACTGACCTTTTACAGGGAATTTCTGGAAAAACGCAGGCGTGTCCAAGCGTTTGCAGGCAGAGTGTCTGACGTCAAATCCGCTCCTGAACAGCCTGATGTGATCGCAGCGGCTGAGTAAGTCCTGGGCTGCACAGAGACTGCACAAAATCTGTTTTTGCAGCTCTGCTACACATGCGGTCGCACACTTGCACAGGTAACATACACTCCCCCCGTAGGCGGCGACTATCTGATCGAAGGGCTGCAAAAATCGCTGCCCAGCGATCAGATCTGAATTACCCCCGTAGCTCCCACTGATTTACACAGGAAGCCATTATTATATTTAGAGTGATCTTAATCACTGCTCCTGGACTGTACAGTGTTTTAGAATAACCAAAATGTGGTAACATTACTCCTTTAACTTTAAACAAGTGGTCTGTAAGAAAAAAAGTTGATCAAAGTTGAAGGAAATTAAGCTAATATATTCACAACTGACTAATGCATGTTAATCATATAAGTCACAGCAAATTAATTTTGTAGCGCATTATATATATTTAGCACCTGATTACCATCAATCTACAAAACATTGCCTCCTGTCCAGTGATACACAAATAAGATCAGCCAAGAGATTAATGAATCAGAAACATCCGTAAAGTTGTATGCTGTTGCGATCCTCTTATAATGGCTTATCTGATTAGCATGAGCTGTAAAGTAACACATATTCATGTTTCCATTGTTGACACATGAGGTGCAGGAAAACTCCTCTGCAGAGACTGTGTCCCTATTTTTATAATGTCATTTTGTGTGTTTTTTTTTCTACTACTAATCATCTCCACAGCATTTGGCCTTATCAAACACAACGTAGTGTACAAGAGGAGATGATGGATTGCTCTGAGAAGGTGACATTTATGTACCCAAAGAGTCAAGAGCCATTCTGCCGTGAATAAACCTTTCCACTTCTTGGGAAATTAATTCCTTAGCCCTGAATACAGTACTCTGGCTGGTTTTACGTTTACCTTGTAAATCCTGTTTTTCACTTTTACATCATAGAGATTTCTAACATTTTCAAACATTACAGTTACCAATGATCAATTATCCCGAAGATGACAGGAGAGTACAAACATCTGCATGATGGAAACAGTGTGGCCTCCTCGTGTGAGACTACAGCAGTTCTGTTAGGAGGAAGAAAGATCATATTAAAATAGTCTAGGGTAGAAAGTTACTCTATATACTACTTAAAGGCCCTCATTCCGAGTTGTTCGCTCGTTAGCTGCTTTTAGTAGCATTGCACGCGCTAGGCTGCCGCCCTCTGGGAGTGTATCTTAGCTTAGCAGAATAGCGAACGAAAGATTAGCAGAACTGCTAATAAATAATTCTTTGCAGTTTCTGAGTAGCTCCAGACCTACTCCTAGATTGCGATCACCTCAGTCCGTTTAGTTCCTGGTTTGACGTCACAAACTCGCCCTGCGTTCGGCCAGCCACTCCCCCGTTTCTCCAGACACTCCCGCGTTTTTCCCTGACACGCCTGCGTTTTTTACCACACTCCCGGAAAACGCTCAGTTACCACCCAGAAACGCCCCTTTCCTGTCAATCATTCACGATCAGCAGTGCGACTGAAAAGCGCCGCAGGATCCACAGCAAAACTGCTAAGTTTTTAGTTAAATAACTAAGTGCATGCGCCCTGCGTGCCTTGCGCATGCGCAATTAGCAACAAATCGGAGCATAGCGAAAATCGGCAACGAGCGAACAACTCGGAATGACCCCCATAGCTCCTAAAAGTTCCCAACATGAAATTTTCATATACAGTATGAAGCATGAACATAAAATACAATGAGGCAGATGTTATAACCTGGAGAAGGCATAAGGAAGTGATAAAGCAGTGATAAGTGCAAGGTGATAAACGCACCAGCCAATCAGCTCCTAACTGTTAATTTACATATTGGAGCTGATTGGCTGGTGCATTTATCATCTTGCACTTATCATTGGTTTATCACTTCCTTATGCCTTCTCCAGGTTAATACATCTGCCCCAGTGTTCATTGTTACTGTATTTTGGGCCATCCTAAGATACAAAATAACATTGGAGTTAATTTCTGAAAGGGCATAGATACAGACCCACAGCATAAAGGTGACGTTATTTCATCCATGCCATTCAGGGTTTGACTGGGGCATGATGGGCCCACTGGGGAATGTAGTGATATGGGCCCAGTTTTAGGAGTGTGGACAATCTCCAAAGAGGTTGTGGCCAGCCACATTGGTTTGCCTAACCATTACAAAGTGCATGGTCTGGGCCCCTAGATAAATGTATTTAGTACTTACTGCTAGTGCATGCATGATAGTGTACCAGATTAATACCAGAAATGCACTGTAGAGAATACATCATACTCCTGAGCAGTATAAGGTAACATATGTATAATGTATAAGTCAAGTGCACAGTCTGGAACCTGATCCCTAGAGGAAGAGATGGGGGCCCCTGGCAGTGGGGCCCACTGGGGGACTCCCCCTGTACCCCAGTGGGCCAGTCCAACCCTGCTGCCATTCATAGCAGAAAAAATAGCCATAAGAGTGGCTCCAGCATCTCCCAGAGGCTAAAGTCCATCAGATCCCGTTTAGAGTGTTTCTTGAGTGCTCATCAGTAGTGAAGAATTTCAGGCAAATATCTCACCTGGAAAACAAAAAAAAAGAACACATGACATACAGTATTTTACGTCATTCATGTCGCAAGTGGAACTTGCCTTTTACAGAATGGTGAGGACTCCGTTTTCAATTATATCTTCTATCTATTAATTGTCTGCCAATTTCTTTTCTCTTTCTCCACCTTTGCTCTTCCTTGTCTCTCCTGCTGGCAGGTTGCGTACGAGTTCCTGGCACTTAGAATGCCGGCAGTTAGAAGACTGAAACTGGTATCCTGACACTTTTAGGGTAAGTATTTTAAGCTTCCCTTCCCATAAACCTCCCTTCCTGCAGCCTGACCCTAACCGTCCCTTGCCACAGCCTACCCCCCCGCTACTGCCGAACCGTAACCGTCTCTTTCCACAGCCCAACCCTAACCGCCCCCCCCCCCCTCCCACTGCAGCCTAACCCTAACCTCCCCCTGACACTTACTTTCAGAATGTCATCTGTCCAGCTCTCGGCGTCGGCATCCTGACAGTTGTCTGGATTCTGGCGTCGGCATTCTGACAGTTGGATTACAGAGTCGTTCTTCTGATCCTGTACATTGGGATGCCAACTACATCCCCTGCTGGCTGCCCAGATTGCTCATCTGTGACTCTTCCATGAATTTCATGCCGTATTAAGACCATAGCCACATACAAATTCACTTATAGTGTCCTCGGCACTTAGGATTAATTTCTAAGGGGTCTATTTACTAAGCCTTGAATGGAGATAAAGTGGACAGATATAAAGTACCAGCCAATCAGCTCCTAACTGCCATGTCACAGGTTGGGTTTAAAAAATGACAGTTAGTAGCTGGTTGGCTGATACTTTATCTCTATCCACCATATCTACCTACCACAAGCTGGGTGCAAATGATTCTTCTGAAACTGACATTGCATCCCCATCTGCACACCAAAAACCAGGTCTGGATTAATTTAGGGGCACCAGGGGCAGTCACTCCACAGATTTTCTCCAAACTCTTACCAGTCCCTGGCTCTCACCATCTGACAACGACAGCACTGCCCCTTTCCTTCCCTGCCACACTGTCAACGCAAATGGGTGGGGTGGGGTTATGGCGGAGTCTATGCAGCATTGTTATAGGGGACATGGATGGATGTTGTAAATTTTTTTGGTGGGGGCCTCCACAACTTTGCTGCCCCAGGGCCCCTGCAAGCCTTAGGGGGAGATGTACTAAGCAGTGATAAAAGTTTGGCCCTGTCTAAAACAAGCACGGAAATCATCCGCCACGCCCACAACACTCACATGATATTCCCATAAGACACATCTGTTCCGTGTGCCCGCGTTGTAGTCACTCAGTTGTCATCCAGAAAGGCACATTACACAGAGAGACGGAGAGATCCGGCCAAGCATGGAATGAACGGTCCGCTCTTGTACCCTCCATCAAGGTGCGCATGATGCATAGTGCTGTGCGTGCGCAGTTTGCGACTGTTTTCTTCGGAGCATGCAATGTCTGTATACTGCTGGATGCATCCACCTTTGGCCTTATGTCTGACTCAGAATTATGCCTTTTGCTGTATGTGCATCTGTATGCAGTGGTGGAATAACACGAGGAATCTCACACTGCGTGGCATACTGAGGCTGCATGTATCTGAATATTCTAACTGTACGTTGGAGGTTCTCAACATCTGGTACTCAATCTGACTGCCAGGGGTATGCAAAACATGTTCTGTAATGGTGGGGAGGGGTAGGGGGAGGGCACCCATGTGATAATTAGACACATATGGAAAGAAGTGTCCTAGGCACGGGCGTAGCTACCATAGGGAGTGCAGCTGCTATGGGGCCCAGAGCTGAGAAGAGCCCACCTACCCTGTTAAAGTTGCATGTGTTGTATACATTTTGACCATTGGGTGGTACATAGTGGCACTCACAAACCTTTGCCTTGGGGCCTGTAATATGTATAGTTATGCCCCTGGAACTGCTCATTGTAATGTGGCATAAAATAAACTGGAGGGCATTATAATGTTACATAATATGAATTGGGGCACTGTCATTTGGCCATACTTGTCTACGCTCCCTCATTCTGCAGGAGACTCCCTGAAATAGCAGCAATCTCCCTGACTCCCTGAATAGTCCAGCAAACTCCGTGATTGCACCTTAACCCCTTAACCCCATTGTGCAGCTGTTACATTCTTGGGGGGGGGGGGGGGGGGATAAATCACAGATACATACATTCAAATGGGCTCATCGGTGCCATTTCCCTGCATTGGTTATTATAAGACACAATGATCCCTATGGCTACATGCATTTTAAATAAAGTTTCTCGTGGCCACTTACAGTATATGGAACCTATTGTAAAGCACAATACGCGAACAAATTCTGCAAAATATCAGTGTATTTTCTTCAACAAGTAGATCTTACTAACTTTGGGGCTCATTTACATTTGGATGTAAGTAATTTTTATGATACTCCTCTCAGATGTAGCAGTACACGTCCTAGCTGATAGGTGTTACTTTCACAATCTCCCTAAAATGCTTTTTCAAAAGTAGGCAAGTATGCATTTGGCACAATATGAGGTGGACTATTATGACTATCATGGGGCATAAAATTAACAAATGTTGTGGAGAGGTGTCTCTCTAGAAGCATCGGGGGCCCAGAAAGTTAATTTAAAATGTTGCTATGGGGCCCCACAAAATTGTGGCTATGCCCCTGGTCCTAGGGATCTCTTCCCCTTATATTACAATATAACCATAACCGTCTACTCTCCTGGCCGGGTGTCTACCGAAAATCGGATGGCACTCCCAGCCTCACAGAAAAGGGTAAGTATTCTGGAGTCGGCCTCCACCTGTCCGCATCATAAATAACCCCCCCGCACCTAGTGAAAGTGGGCTGGGCAATAACGCGCCTCCATGCGACCCTTCACCACCCTCCTATGCCAATGTCCCCCCCCTGTTGTGTCGACATGGAGCAGCCAGAAAGTCGGCAAGTATGAGTATTACCCTGATAACAGGCAGGAAAATACAGTGACAATTCTATCTCAATATCACTGTATTTGCAAGAATTCAATATATGATGATGATGATGATGATGATGATTACTATTATCCTTTGCTTATATGGCGCCACAACATAACAAATCGGATGTGGACTATAGTTGTATTGTTAATTTTTAATTTTACGTGTCTTTTAAAAAAAATATCTTCTTTATAGCACATGTATTGCTTTTATATACAGTGGTGCCTAAAAATATTAAATAATAACAATTATATTCATTACCAATGTTTGACTGTACATGTTGCAGGTACAAATAATGCTGGCAGGGGGTACCCAGGTATAAACGTTTCAGAACAACAGCGGTAGACAATAGATTTTCTCCAGGTACAGAATGCATTCTTTCCTTTTTTTTAATTTAGAAAACTGTAAAATGTGTAAATTTGCACTTAATCCAGTATCCTTGTGGTTGCAAAAGGTGTCAGTCTTGCTCTTCTCCAGCTAAACTACTGGTCAGCTTGCAAATCATTGCAACACTTAAGCTAAGTAATTGCATTAAATGTACAAAATCCCACTATGAAGAAACGATTCTGTTACTCATTATAATGACCTGGATGCAAAGCAATTATGGCACACATGCAAATAACACCATGATCACCATCATAATAATAATAATCTATGAATAACTTAACGACAAATGCTTGTTTCGCATACTAAAAAAATAAAATTGATTATATTTTTATTCTTGCACTGTGTGTCGTTATTCAGTTTTTGTGTTTGCTGGAGCTATTGCTGTTTAGCTGAAATATAAAAGGACTTTTAAGGTTTGCAAACGACATTATTTTAGCTGTGTCATCATTCCTTTATAAACCACAATACATCTTAAAATAGGAATTGCTATTTTACAGTAAGTGGCTCACGGAAAGGATTTACTTACACAGAGTGCAATTGCTGACATGTAGATAATTTCAAATATCGTCCCTCGGGCCACAGCTGAAACTTCTGGCCTGAAGTTTTTGACAGTAAAATTATTTTGAAAGCCATAATCTTTCAGCATCAATATTTCAGGGACTTTCGTCAAGTTTGGCCTGCTAGCGGTTCAATGTGTTTTGTGCACAGCATGTACTGTGATGAAAGTTGGGAATTGTACAATGCATAGTGGCAGCATACAGCAAACCCCCCACTCTCACTTAGCTACAAACGTTTCAGTATTCATTTTGAAAGAGGTACACTACTCAGCAATACTGTTTATTTCTCTTACCTCATCACCTTTAGCCATGGGCGTAGCTATAGTGAGTGTAGGGATTGACATTGCTATGGGGCCCAGAGACTTAGGGAGTCCACCACTGGGGTCTGACTCAATAGCACCCAGATCATAAAGTTGTCTACTAGATTCCCGGAACAGTCCACTAAGTGCTGCTTGGCATAATGTGAACTGGAGGCACTGTGTGACATGTGTAGTGGTGGCAGTACACAAAGGCATATTGTTAACTGGGCGCTGTGATGTTAGTGTATTAGAATGCTTAATATTTGTAGACACTCCCTTACAAATATGTGTAAGTCTGAATCTTCAGTGATGGTCCCTGGGACCAGGGGGATGCTGGGAAGTGGGTGGTCCAGTGTGCAGTGTGCCTGGAGTTGGTGATGGAATAAACAGCACAGCAGTGAACTCACATGTCTCTGTGTCCTTATGACTGGATTTACAAACATATGAACAAAACAGGCGCACTATACTATGGCATAATATGAATGTACTATGTGGTACAATGTGAACTAGGGCACTACTATGGGGCTTAATATGAACCACTAAAACATGAAAACATGAACTGCTTTGGAGAGAGGTGTCTCTCTAGGAGCCCACAAAGTTATGGCTATGCCCCTGCCTTAAGCCATCCATTGCACGAAAATTATCCACTGCACTGCTTACAGGTAAGACTGGCCAGGACCGCTAAGACATCAGAGTAGTGCAGGTGCTAGAGAGGGTTTGTGGCCAAGTGTGGGGGTGTGGCCACACCTTGCTTTGCGTACAGTGCACTGCGCATGCTCACAAAGTTATCCAAAGTGTAACATTACTTCTCTGTGGACCTGTGGTCTATTTGGAGTAGCACAGAAGCTAGCTGGATCTCTGCTTGCCGCTAAATGAGTGTATCAGGGCATCAATGGAGCATTCGCACTAAGTTTGCCTTTGGAGTGTTGTGTAGATGGAATTGCGTCCTATTCAGAGGCAAGCGTATGCCAAGAAATAGCAATTTTAGGGGCTAATTCAGCTTGGATCGCTTATGTGATCCTAAGCACAGTTTCCCAATAATCAGGAAACTGTGCATGCACAGGATGTGTTCTACACATGTGAAAAACGGGTCCTGCGATCGAATCGTAGTATTGCAAATGCCTCTGTCTAATTGACAGGCAATGGCGTTCAGGGGGAAGGACGGGGGAAGCCCTGTTTGCAGGAGTGGCGAGGCCAAGGACTGCGTCGCGAGACACCTCCTACAGCATTTGTGGTGCTATGGATTGCATTAGCAAAGCGAGCAGCTTTGCAATTGCAATCCACGCTGAATCAGGGTATTAGATGGCTCTCTTGCACACAGGATAGGTCCATATGTGTGCTGATAGTGATGACAGCTGCTTTCAAACATGGATGTACAGTACTGTATTGGAGCAGTGCAGTCACATAGATCCGGTAGACTCTGAATACAGATGGAAATACTGTACACAGCTATTCTCAAGCACACAATGCGGATGAAAATGCACCTGCTTTGCATATGACCAAGAATTTGCAAGTGTGCCGCTGCTGTTAAGAGGCGGTCATTTGAGATCAGGGATTTTTGTAGGGAACTGGATACTCCCCAAGTTTGCGTCTGGGACACAGAATTAGTGTTGGAGGGAATAGGCTGCTTATTAAGAAAAAGGATTGTTTTAGAATGAAATCCCCAGCCTCAACTCTATAAACGGCACACTTTTTCTTCTTGAAGAAGTGGCCCTAGATGATTGGAGAGGTGTGGTCAAATCCTGAGCAGGGCTGCCATCAGTGGGGTACTGGGGGCACAGCTGTCCCGGCCCGGCCTCTCTGACAGAGAGGGGAGGGCCCGTGTCACCCATGCCGCAGCCCGCCTGCTGCTGTCCCAGTTGTTCTGCAGCACTCTATTGAAAATGTCCCTCCCAAAATGGTTGCCGCCTCAGAGGAGACACTTATTAAAGATTCTGGAGGAGGCTTTTAGACCCACAGTTGCTGCGACTTGGGGAGGAGGAAACCCTGGACAACGAGCAGATCCCCTGACAATGAGCAGAACCCCTGACAGAACTCCTGACAACAAGCAGGTACTTGCATAATTACTGTGTGTCATAATATGGTGACAAGAACTTTAATGTGGGGGCATAATATGGTGTCAGGGGCATTACTGTGTGGGGTATAATATGGTGACAGGGGTATGATATGGTGACGGGGCATTACTGTGGGGACTATGGGGTCGATTCAGACCTGATCGCTGCTGTGCATTTTCGCACAGAGGGCGGTCAGGCACAAACTGCGCATGCATATGCATCGCAATGCACAGGCGCGTCGCATGGGTACAAAGCGGATTGCCGCTCAGTGATAGGTTTGTGCGACGGATCCGTTCGCATGGGCGATCGCAAGGAGATTGACAGGAAGAAGGCGTTTGTGGGTGTCAACTGGCCATTTTCAGGGAGTGTTTGGAAAAACGCAGGCTTGTCCATGTGTTAGCAGGGTAGGTTCCTGACGTCAATTCCGGTCCCGGTCAGGCTGATGTGATCGCAGCAGCTGTGCAGAGACTGCACAAGATCTGTTTTTGTAGCTCTGCTACACATGCGATCACACACTTGCACAGCAAAAGTACATTCTCCCCATAGACGGCGACTATCCGTTCGCAGGGCTGCAAAAATCGCTGCCCAGCGATCAGGTCTGAATTAGCCCCTTAATATGGTGCATGGGGCATAATATGGTGCATGGGGCATAATATGGTGTTGCTCCATATGTGCATAACATTTTTTTTTTTAGATTTATTCATTTTTATTTAACTTTTTAAGGCCCTTCATGTGTGTCAATTTAAGATCAGTTGTATAATAATAATAATAATAATAATAATAATAATAATAATAATAATAATATTTTATTTAATAAATTGTGGAATATAATGATTTACTTTGTGAATCAACATGTTTCATTTTCAAAATGTAACATTTACATACATGACATGGGGGGCTATTCAGAGATCTATATACTCTCATGCTGGGGGCCACCCAACACAGGGCAAGGCCGCAGAGCCTGTGTGTGGCACCACCCCCAGGATGCGTTCACAATTTAATTATGAATGCATCGATTTGAGGTTGACCTGGCTGTGCTGGCAGGTGGTCCAGCGCCATTATTTTTCTCGGAACGGCTGCCTTTGATATCACGCATCTGCCCCGAAAATGCTCCCTACACGCCCCTGTTGCCCGCCATGCCCGCAAAACGCCATGTTGATGCCACACCCAATAGCAGCCACTGTCAATCACCTTGCGGCTGCTTAGTAAAGTGTCACGCTTGCGCACTATATATGCTGCGCATGCACTGACCCCCTGGATGCGGTCGCTGCGTGCGAACATGCGGCTGCGTCCAGGTCTGAATAGACCCCATAGTAAATTACACACATTTTCTGCAATAGTGAAAAGTGTTAATAAAATAAATGCAAGCAGGATTCACATGATATAATTACAACATTCCACATTCTTGGCCAGCTGTGATGATTCGCAAATAACCATGATTTTGTTTATGGCCTGACCCTTGAATAAGGTGCCAACTTAGTATCACCTGTGATTGTGTTAGAGAGCTGAAGCCTTGGCCAAGTGTGGCGTTTGGCTGTAGTGCCAAGAACACGTCGTCCTCAGTGGCGCACCCAGGGGGGGTTTCCGAGCACCCAGAAACCCCCCTCCACTAAAAAAAAATTTTTTTTTTTTTTTTTTTTTTAGCTGCATGAGTATTATTAATGGCTGTCTAGCGTCCTCTGCAGCCTGCTGTCTTCCTGGTGGCACTTGTAAGTGCAATAAAAGTTTACTTTATATTAATTATAGTACATATATATCCATGTGCATACATATATACACATGTATATACATACATACATATAAACACACACACATGATATATATATATGCATGTTTAATATGCTATGTATATGTGTATATGTATGTGTGTGTGTATGTGTATATATATATATATATATATATGTGTGTGTAGATATATATATATATATATATATATATATATATATATACACACACACACTAGTTTTACGGACCCAGCATATACTGGGTCACCTCAGTCCCCACCCCCGTGATTGGCTCCGCCCAGTTCTGGAAACCCCCCCATGCAAATCCTGCGTTTGCCACTGGTCCTGGCCCAGTTCTGCCAGTGTCTGTGAACCACTTTCTCTACATCCGTACAGTAGCTGCAGCTGTCAGCTGTCTCTTGTGAACACCATGGACAGAATCGAAAAAAAGTTGAATATATTTTTGCTGTGCTCATTTTTGTCTGTCTAATGAACAGTAGCAGCTTATCCTGAAGCAATGACAATTTGGTTCACGATGCAATTCTCGTCTTGAAGCCAACTATGGCTATGAAAATTCACAGATCAATAAGTCAGCGTGTCTGTAGGTCTCTCCAAGCTTCTAACACCTTACCTCCAAATAACTAATGGGCCATGAGGTTTCTCGGAGCTGGGAGTGTGTACAATGGAATAAAATTGCTTAAAGGAACATTAAACTGAAGAAGCACTTACTCTGAAATATATATATATATATATATATATAAATTGTTACGCATCTGTGGAGATATTACCTAAGGCTGCACAAAATATATATAATATAAAACTGTTATTCCCATTAATGAGGAAATACAGCTCAATACAGTACTTATAGGTAAACAGTGGTTCCAAATAAATAACAGACAGAAAATAAGCTAAACATTTCATGGCCAATTCAGAGACGCATGCAGATGCAGACACATTAGAAATAGTGAGGGGTCCTCTGTATTCTTAGCCAGCTGCATCTACAGTACGCAGCCATACCACCACTATCCACCCTCTTGTGAAATGGCTGTCATCACTATCAGCAAGCACCTGCCCTATCCTTAGTGCAAGAGATCTGTCTGACATCCAATGGATTTCTGCATACAGGCACCTCAGCATAGATGGTAATTCTGTCTACACACCTTGAGAACACTTAAGGTGGGTACACACTAGGTGACGTGCTCTATGAGTGACGGCATCTGGTGTTCCCCCACCCGGGCCGGGCAGTCGGCCGTCGGGCATACATACTGAGCGATATAACATTCATAACGCTCAGTGATGTCATGCAGTGGCAGGCCCTTGCAGGCAGCTCTTAGACGACAGTCCAAATTAAGCTGCATGCACAGCTGACAGCGAGGGTCGTTAACGACCTGCAGAGCCACACATTGCTGGTTGGCGGCAGCATACACACTTGCCGAGAGAGTAAGCGGCGTCGCTCAGGAAAGGTGAAAATAAGCGACGTTGCTCATTTTCTCGGCAAGTGTGTATGCACCTTTAGCCTCTGAGCTCGAGCTAAGTTGCAGTGCAGTTACACTCAGATGCGTGCCACTCTGAAACAGCTGTAGTTGCTCAAAATTGGCACACTCATCTCCAGGGCATTCACAGTACGACACATGCATCACAATACCTGTCTACAAAGAATCAGCTTCTTGATTTTGCAATACTGACTACAGAAAATGTAAATGTCAGAGCAGCTGTGGTTTGTTGTTAGTTTGTAGTAAATATTATATGGAGGCTTCAGATTCACTATTTATGTAACACTTGGGGATCTTGCAGATTCACTTCAGCAGTGTTGAGGCAGAATTTGCTCATTCAACATACCCAACAGAACAGTAGCAATCTACTCAGTATATGGTGGCACCATGAGGAACACTGAGCCCAGAGGATGCACACCTCTACTGTTCACACACAAAACACTAAATAATAGAAAGCTAAACATGTTTAAACAGCCGCTTATCTGAACAACAGCCAGAGGGATCTATGGGGGTTATTTCGAGTTGATCGCTCGCTACCGTTTTTCGCTGCTCAGCGATCAGGTAACTACTGCGCATGCATATGCACCGCAACGTGCAGGCGCGTCATACAAGTACAAAGCGGATCGTTGCTGGGCGATAGATTTAACAAAGAATCCATTCGCACAGCCGATTGCAAAGAGATTGACAGGAAGAGGGCGTTTGTGGATGGCAACTGACCGTTTTCAGGGAGTGTTTGGAAAAACGCAGGCGTGTCCAGGCGTTTGCAGTGCGGGTGTCTGACGTCAATTCCGGGACCAAAAAGACTGAAGTAATCGCAAGGGCTGAGTAAGTCCAGAGCTACTCAGAAACTGCAAAAAACTTTTTCGTCCCGCTCGCCTGCACACACGTTCGCACAATTGCAAAGCGAAAATACACTCACCCGTGGGGGGTGACTATGCATTTGCACGGCTGATAAAAGTAACTAGCGAGCGATTAACTCGGAATGACCCCCAATGATCACAAAGCACATGTGATATTGAGACCTTGCTTCTGGTGCGTTCTATACGGAATGCTGCACAAACTTATTTGAAATCAGCACTGAATAAATGTTCATTTTGACAAGCCATTCGCCAGTTGGTAAAACTCATCATTGATAGCTTTAGCACAGGGGTGGCCAACCAGTCAGAGACAAAGAGCCCCAAAAAATGTGTTCGGTACGTCAAAGAGCCGACATCGAGCCGAAGGCGCACATGCAAAAATGGGGTGTGGCCTTGTGCCTTCTAGGCCACGCCCCTGGTATAAAATACATTGAAAAAGCCAGATCCAACATAAAATACTTTGAAAAAGCCACTTCCACGTAAAATAATTGTAAAAGCCAGATCCACATAAAATAAATTGAAAAATCCAGATTCACATAATACACTTCAGCTCCCCTATGTGTCACTCCAACCAGCACCCTCTTGTCACTCCAGCCAGCACCCTCTTGTCATTCCAGCCAGCACCCTCCTGTCACTTCAGGCAGCACCCTCTTGTATCGCTTCAGCTTCCCCCAATTCATGCCACTGCAGCAGCCCCTTATGTGTCCTCTGTTTGCTGGTGGGTGTCTCAACTCTAGTATCTGGCTCCCACAGGTCTAAGTCCCCGTAGTGCTGCTGCGTGTTTTTCTAGAGAGCAGTGGTTACCGGATCTGTTGTGGTCATGTGACTTTGTGTGTTAGGAGCCACATTTGAAGAAAGAAAGAGCCGCATGTGGCTCAAGAGCCACAGGTTGGCCACCGCTGCTTAGCATAACAATAAATATTTTTTTTAAATGGAACTATAACTAGATACATATGGAAAATAATAACAAAATGCGTGTTGCTGTTCAATAATGTGGATACTTTTTAAATGAAAACAAAGAATGGCAACATTCTATTGTGCTGCATTTGCCAGAACATACGTTGGTATGTTTCGATGATAATTCCACTTTAAATAACAAAGTGAGGCTCACATCAGAGGCAGGTTATTCAATGTATTCATGGAGTAAACTGCTGCTGGAGGCAAATCTCTGTTCTTAATCCCAGATGAATTCCATAGCTTTACACAAGCCACATTGAAATTATGCCGGTTTTTGAGCTTTTTTGTGGGAGCATTCCATCGTTGTCATTCATTACATCTAATCTTTTATTAATTACCCAGTCATATCAAAAAGACTTAATTTGGTTTGATTATCCACCACAAAGTGGTCTGTATTTAAAATTAAGAATTTATACATTTATAAATAAATGGTCTTCTAGATAAATAGGCAACTCTGCAATTTGACTATTCTGAGCACATGAAGGATACAGAGGTCAAAATGATTAAATGACAAAGAAAGATATGCTGGAAAATCGCTGATGTGTAAGAATCTTCTTGCCCAGCATCAATGAAATGCATATATTATACAGGGTCTTGGTAATTAAGATGCTGGACCTGATCTAACCAAGCTTGCTTTGAAAAGCAAACAGATGCCAAGACTTCTATTATACAGACATGTGATGACCTTGAACTCTCTGCTTGTAACCTGAATGTCTACAATATTTCATTTGTAGACCTACAAATTGCAGAGGTCAAATGGAAGACTATTTTTACCTGCATTAAAGCTGACATCATGTCCTGGCAGCAGTACAGGTAAATCACATCATTAGGCTGGATATTGTGTCACAATCTGCAATGTAGCTGCAGCATGTATTTTTGGACCACAGACTAAAATAAAAAAATAGGTTGTCTTAATGTAACAGAGGAACAGAGTAGGGAAATTGGACAAGATTTATATCCTGTGGCAGGGTTGCCATCAGATATTGTGGGGCCCAGGGCTGACAAAATAGGCTGGGCTCCCCCCCTTCTTGATCCCTAGGCATGCTTGGCCATGCCTCTAGAGCAGCGGTTCCCAACCTTTTTCTCTTCCGCACCCCTGGATTAGGCTTTTCATTTATGAGTTGCCCTCGTCTCATAAATCCCCACCACCCATCCAGAAAATAATGTTTTTGTTAGGTAGGTATGTATATACTGTATATATATATATATATATATATATATATATATGGTGTAATGGTTAGCATTACTGCCTCACAGCACTGAGGTCAGGAGTTCGATTACCACCATGGCTCTAACTGTGTGGAGTTTGTATAGTCTCCCCGTACTTGTGTGGCTTTCCTCCAGGTTCTCCTGTTTCCTCCCACAATCCAAAAATATGCTGGTTGGTTAATTGGGTCCCAACAAAAATGAAACCTAGCGTGTATGTGTGTACATGTACATGTGGTAGGGAATATAGGGCCTAATTGAGACCTGATCGTAGATGTGCTAAATTTAGCACATCTATGATCAGTCACAAAGACATTCGGGGGGACGCCCAGGACAGGGCTAGTTCGCCCCGCATGTCAGGCCCGATTCCCTACACAAGTACAAAAGCATCGCACAGCGGTGATGCTTTTGTACCGGAAGAGTAGCTCCCTGTCAGCGCAGCTTCTGCACGCTGGCAGGAGCTGCTCATCGCTGTGAGGGTCGCAGCGACTGCGTGTTATGTCACGCAGCCGCCGCGGCCCGCCTCCCCAACGGCCCGGGCATGCCTGCATTGCCCAGACAGAGCCCCCTAAACAGCAGCCAAACGCCCCCGGCCCACCCCCTCCCGCCCAGCAACCGCCTCTGCCTGTCAATCAGGCAGAGGCAATCGGCAATCGCAGGGCTGAGACAGTCATGGGCTGTCTGGCATGCGCCGGCGCACTGCGGTGCCGGCACATGTGCAGTTCAGACCTGATCAGCTGCTGTGTGAAAATGTTTGTTTTTAAGTACCCTCGAGCACTACTCTACCTCTATATTGCTTCAAGCGTAATGTGACCTTTGTTTCACTTTGTTTATGGCAAATTCTATTTGATAAGCTGAAGGGTTTCATTTTACTATCAAAAGATCCTGCCTAACCTATTCCATTGGTCAGAGACTGTATCTAACAGAGTGTATCGGATACAGATTTCCTGTAGCTATATTTGCTACGCCATTTATGTGAATGATTTTGGTAGGACTGTCAGCTCACCCCTGAAGCGCGGCCCCTTCCTGCTTGGTTTACCAAGTTATGCTGGCCCATTGGACTTGTTGGTAACCACAGATAACTTCCAAACTTCACCAGATGAAGGGCCTAACTCTGATATGATGGCAGCAGGAACTTTGTTAGCAGTTGGGCAAAACCATGTGCACTGCAGGGAGGCAGATATAACATGTGCAGAGAGAGTTAGATTTGGGTGGGGTGTGTTCAAACTGAAATCTAAACTGCAGTGTAAAAATAAAGCAGCCAGTATTTACCATGCACAGAAACAATATAACCCACCCAAATCTAACTCTCTCTGCACATGTTATATCTGCCCCCCCCCCCCCCCTGCAGTGAACATGGTTTTGCCCAATTGCTAACAAATTTGCTGCTGCGATCAACTCAGAATTACCCCCGAAATCCCAAGTGTCCAGACACAGGGTCTTTGTGTGTATACGCTGAGTGTCACATGTGCCGTAGTTCCTGCAAATTTTTATACATGTGCAAACAATTACTCAACTACGTAAATGTGGGGATTGCACAGTATGTTATCTAGCCAAATCTGACACTGTTCCTGTACCCCTACCTCCCTCCTCTCCCAAGGCACTAACACTGGGGAGGTACAGTACAGTATTAAAGTATTATAGGGAATATCCTCTTCTTTCTCTTTTCTTCTTTGGGATTACTTTCACATGGCTGGGCTGACTGAATGGCGGGTGCATCATCACTTCTCTTGCAACTCCAGGCTCTGCTATCATTGTCTCAGCTTCTCAGGTATTGATGCCTGGCATTTTTTTTGAGGCGTTTGGTGGTACCCTGATGACCAAAGCAGTCAGTCAGTGCATCTACCCAGTGGGGTGACTGATGCTACACGTGCCCAACCTCCATACCCCATTAGCAACAGGACCCTACTGCTTCCCCTCCCACTTCATGTACTACCCCGCTGGGGGCCTGCAAGCTGTTCTCTCTGGCTGGTGCTGAACCACTAAAAGGTTGAAAGGCCAGAACACCAGTTCCTGGGGGCAAAGCATGCAGAAGTGGCAGGTATGTTAGTGAACCCCCCCTGATGGCAGCCCTGTCCTGAGTCACAATTTGATTGCAGACACATTTTTAGAAAACTGTGTCATGGCCTGCGTATGCAACTTATAGCATCTGCAAGCGATTCCAAGTCGGACGCATCTCAGTTTGGTTGGCAAAACAGCATTCAAACATAGGAGACACATCCGGTTTGTTAGTTGTGGGCATGTTGACAGAGTTGCAACCTATTCTGAGTTGAGCGTATGCAATGTTCACACTGTGGGGTTAGCATAAGCACCTTTACTAGTAGAGATGTACGTGGACCCCAAGTTTTGGTTCTAATTCATCATCGTCTTTTGGTTTTGGCAAAACCACCCTCATGTGTTTTGGTTCACATTCGGTTTTTGGTTTAGTTTTGGATTCCTTTAAAATCAATAAAAACGGATAAAAACAAAATGATAAAAACAGCTAAAATCATGTAATTTGGAGCTGTTTACATGCAATCCAAGACCAGGGTTTATTTTTTAAATCCAAGTTTAGAAGTGACAACAAACCTGAACCGGGACTTGCTTCCAATCGGAACCCCAGTGATTCCGAACAGGGACTCGATTTGACTCGGAACCTCTAAGTTTGGGTGTGTCCATTAGGAAAACTGAGCCACACAAATCGATTTACTAATGACGTTGCATAGGGATCTGGTGGCTGTGCGGTTGCATAGATGCGTCTAAATATTTGGTGAATATTTGCATAAGACTTTTGATCGCTGGAAGCATCAGGAATTGCAACAGCATTACTTGTGTCCCTGTATGTTTACATTTCAATGTAGCCCAATTACAACAACCTTGGCTAAATTGAAAATAAATTCAGTTTTAAAGAAATCTGCGAAGGGGATACATCCCAAGCATATGTGATGAAAAAGGTCCCGACTCTGAGACCCCATACTCTAAATTTGGGGACCATTGATAAATTAGCACCTCCTTGAGGAGCGGAAGTGCAGATCTGGTTAATAAAGTGTAATGCCCCCTCTCAAATTCCATCACCCCCCCCCCCCACATACAATCTTGCTCAGCTTTAACTCACTGATGCAATAATATTTAATATTTAAAACCCCACTGTTGCTTAATAACAATTTGATAAAATTATCACTATCATAACCACCATAGGCACCATAAAACTCACTAGCGATTGAGCAAAGAAAATAAAAGTCATATAGAAAAAAAACTTAATCCAGTACATACAGATGGAGCCTCCCTCATCATTGCAGTTTCTCTGCCTAAACGGAGGATTAGTCATGCCTATGCAATAGCTCAGGTTGTTGAGTTGTTGCACGGACAGGCGTGTTGAGGCATGACAACATACACAGCATGCAATACACATCTTCACCACTGGGTCACTAATGCTCCATTAATCCAGTACTGTAGAGCAAAGAGTGGTGGATGTCTATACTGTACAAGCTCTGGCAAATGGCCATTGACAACTGTAATGTTATACTGTACACTCAGACCAACGGTCAGCCGGAGAGAGTCAATCAGGGACCCCAAAAAATAAACCAATACTGTAAATCAATAAATAAAAATAGTGTATACTGATGCAACTAATGTGTTTAAGCAATGGTCCATTGATGTTAGGGTTATGTGAGCGTCCAAGTCCCGTAGCCTATGTACATGCAAGTATGATGAATGAGGTGAACACATGAGACAGGCAATAGTAGCTGGTAGGACTCAGAGGGGTTACTATAGGCTATAATGACAATGTGAGTTTTTTGAGAGTATTTGAAGGGTTGAATGTTGGGGATACAAAAGTACAGTGGATAGAAACTTTTATATGTCAGGAGCAGCAAAGAAGAAGCCTTGGAGGTGGGAATGAGTAATGGGTATTAGAGAGGGGTCTACTATGGCATACCGGTGCCCTGGATCCCAGCGCCCAGCATACCAGCACCGGGATCCCGACCACCGGTATGCCAGCAGCGGGGTGAGCGCAAAAGAGTCACTTGCTCGCTGCGCTCGGCATGCTGTGCTCACCACTCTGCGGGCACCACGCTATTTATTCTCCCTCCAGGGGTGTCGTGGACACCCTAAGAGGGAATATAGTTGTCAGTATGCTGGGTATTGGGATTACGGTGCCGATATGCTGAGCACCGGGATCCTGACAGCATATCAAGTGCCACCCTTAGAGAGGATGCAATAGGCAGATTAAAGGCAGTTCTAAATGGATCAAGGAGCAACTACTGTATCTTGTGATGAAAAGAAACATTCCGAAGGTAATGGGGAGTCAGTGTAGAGAGTTGCAGAGTGGTGTAATGGATGCAGAAAAAGAGAGGATGGTCCATCTACAGATGGAGCCCTCCTCATCTATCCCTTTAATAGGATTAACTGAGCCAGGGCAGTCAGACTTAATCCCCTGCTGTAACGACTTAATCCCCTGCTGTATTGTTCTCTCTGTATTGTATTGCAGCTGAGAACAATAGATGAAAGACTTATGCTAATAAGCCTTTGAGCACCTAGGCGCAGCAGAGAAGCCTAGATGAGCGAGGCTCCATCTGTAGCTGAGGATTTAGGTAGGCTTGTAGCAGCCATGGATAGGAGAGGGGTAAGAAAGATAGTAGGAGGTTTAAGAAGTCAATGCAGGACTCCTCCAGACGCCTGGCAGTCACACCGGAGGACCTCGCTGCCGCAGCTCCTATCCGCCACAGCCACACCAGCCAGCTAACAGGAAGGCCACAGGGACCAGAACCGGAGGTATGACTCTGAATGCTGACACTTCAATAAAACCTACTCTGGCATTGTAATCAACATGTGGACTCACATCCGATATGCACCTACCAACTTGTAGGCATCAGCCAATAATGAAGACCAAGACACTGAAGGAGGTTTTGGGAGGAGAGGCTGATCAACTATAGGCTGCGCTGCAGCCTGTGGGGCTGGGGGAGCAGGTTAATATATAAGCCTTATAGTACCTTTAACCACTTGCCTGGCGTGGTCACATCAGATGCGACCATGCCTGCACGTGCTCTATCTGACCTGGTCACAAAGGATGCGACCAGTCAGATAGAGAGTGTTAGCAGCGGCGGGGAAGGGTAACTTCCCTCCGCTGCTGCTGTCAGAGAGTCCGGAAGATCCCTCTGCCTCCCCGCACTCTCCCGATCTGATTGCTGTGCTGCCGATCACTCCTGATAGGTCAGCACGGCAGGATATCCCCCCTCCAGCGGCTGCAGACAATAGCAGCTGCTGGGGAGTGTAAATTGACCCTCCCAAGCCACCCCCAGAGCCCTTCTGTATACCTGGAGGCTGTCCCGGCTTTCAAAATGAAAGCTGCGTTGGTCGCGATGTTTCCAATGTTCCAAAGGTCGCAATGTTCCTGATCTATGTTTCGATGTTTGAAAAAAAAAAAATATATATATAAATATATACAAATACAAACAAAAAACCCAGCACTCACCAAAGTAAGCTCACTTATCTTCAACAATTCAATAAATAAATGATGGGGGTTTAGTTAGTGGATTGGCCAATGCCTGCATACCGATCTCCAAGGTACCCCACCTTCATGCAGGTCTTACACTATCACAGAGTCTTAAAACCTGACTACTTCACTGCTGTTACACACATCATCTGCCTGCTAGATTTAATGTGTACCTGCCACACCCTTTATGGCTTTTAAAGGTACACTAGTCACCTTGCACTGGCTCAGAGATGATTGCTAAGGAACAGCTGAGACAGGTTCAGGATAATAGAGTCCACACAGGGGTGCATGAGAAAGCTAGTGGCCACGGTTAATAAGAGTTAACCAGAGATTAACCCCATCGTATACACACAGAGAGAAAACCACAGCACTCACCACACCAGAAGCGGGGCACAGCTATGCACTTACCACTTACAGGGTGGGGTGCATGTAACACAGCACTCTCCACCACAAAAGTGGGGTACACAGCTGTACTTACCACTCACAGGGCGGGGTGCATGTAGCCCATGACCACATCGCTCTAATAAATACAAACAAAGAACCCAGCACTCACCAAAGTAAGCTCACTCATCCTCAACAATTCAATAAATAAATGATGGGGGTTTAGTTAGTGGATTGGCCAATGCACGGAAGCCTGCATACCGATCTCCAATATATATATATTTTAAATTTTTTTTTAACTAAAATCATTTTGGATGGGGTTAAATTCATGTTTTTCACCTAATTCACTCATTAAAAAAATGACAATAATAATAATAATGATAATAATAATAATAGTACAAAGCAACATTAAAGGCTTTAAGGCTTATATATTAACCTGATCCCCCCCATGCTATATGTGTTCTGCGCTGCAGCCGCCAGTGCTCGTAACTATATCAATCTCCACTCTGAGTCACACTCGCTTGTCCTGACTTATATAAGAGGGACCTTTTAGTTGCTATGTAATAACAGTGGGGCAGATGTATTAACCTGGAGAAGGCATAAGGAATTGATAAACCAGTGACATGTGCAAGGTGATAAAGGCACCAGCCAATCAGATCCTAACTGTTAATTTACATATTGGAGCTGATTGGCTGGTGTATTTATCACCTTGCACATATCACTGGTTATAACTTCCTTATGCCTTCTCCAGGTTAATACAGTATTAGTAATAATAATGACAATAATAATAATAATAATAATAATAATAATAATAATAATAGTACAATGGATAATTACACAATATTAAAACCTAGGTAATATTGTAACTCCAACTTATCCATCGAGTTATGTCCTCTTGATCACGAGCAGCCTCCAGTCATCTCACACAAAAGAGTCTTCCCAGCTGCATAAATACAACACAAGCTCATTAATCTTATATAATGTGTCACAAACAGAGCGTGTCATTAAAAATGTACATTTATTTATGCTCTAGGTTAGCTACTTAGTATTTAACATTTTTAATTATCTTCTCATTTAATACAAAAGAAAAGAAGGCATAATCCCAGTTCGGCACCTCATTTCAAGGAACATGTCATTTCAGTGTTGCTTGACTGGTACATTTAAAAAAAAAAAAGTTGTGGTTGTAAAAATCTTGAAATAAATAAACCTAAAGTTTTTGTTTAATGTGAAACTCACAAATGTTTTATGAATACTTTACCACCTTGATATTAATTGAATTTAATATTGTGAGAATTAAATATGGAAATGGGTGGGTACCATATGGAAATATGGTATATACTGTTCAGTATATAAAGAGAAATAATAGATTTTTTTTTTAAATGCTCTAGTTGAAAACAGATTTTTAACATTAGACGTTATACTGTAAAACCTATACTAATTTTAATGGTACTTTTGAAGACAAAATAATTATTTCTAGCCTAATGGTTCCTTCTACTTTGCTTTCGTAATTTCTTTTACTTTTTTTTTATATTTATTGCTTCATTCGAAATAAAAAAGCAGTATTTTTTATTTAGAAGTATCATTGTACTTTAAATGTATTTGATCTCTGTATGAATGCAATGAAAACATTGTGGGGTTGATTCTGAGTCTCTTGGATCTCTCTTCACAGACACAAACAGCGAGTTATTGTAGAAACTGCATGCTCAGAAGCGACTTTACATATTGTTGTGTATGCTGGTCATATTCTGAGTTGGACACAATTTGGCTAGTTCTGTCTATCCGTGAAATAGGGCAATTCTGAGTCTTGTGTATGGAGAAGGGAAACCTATTTCTGATGGATCTCTTGCATCTACCATGATGGCAGTTGCTGCGACCGGCAATAAACCAATCAGCAACACAGGTTTCCACTTGCACAGGCGTGATCCCTGCATTACCATTGGGTAGTAAAACAGGGTATCCCGCACCTACAGCCACTTTGCATGAGACTCAGAATCCACCCGTAAAAACTACCACATTTTCAGTGATGCCATGGGTATTTTTGAATATCCGGAGACCAGTAATTCTCTTTTCAAAGTATTACAGAAGACAAAGCATGAAGAGAAACACAAAAGCCTCTAACTCTATCTTCTAAATGTGTGTATTTATCTGTTGCAAATTGTAATGTGCTCCTGTTTCCACTGATGTACGCTACTGCAATCAAAATCAAAAGTTTTTGTTCTGTTTGTAAAAACATGTTAAACAAAATTGCTTTAATTACTCTCCACTACAGGATCTAATTGAGCACCCTGCGGGGTTAAAAACAGCATGGAAAATCAATTACCATTCCAATGGTGTGATTAGATATTTGAAGGGATTGAAGAAGAAAAATCTATTTAATTTCAGCTCTAGTAGATGCTGAGGTGCATTCAATTTTCAGCTGTTTCCAGATATCTGAAAGCTAAAATTGGACAATAAGAATAATTTCCAAATTTAAAAATTTGTGCCTTCGAGAGTATACCTTTGGAAGAGAATTGTTCTGTGGCACAGAGGATTTCCTCGATGAGCCCAGGTAGGAAGTATGAGGGCAAAATTTAAATGATATGCTGCAGTATATAAGAAACTGTTATTAAAAATAAATAAATAAAAGGTCATAAAAAATTGTTGATTTAATTTAGAACATCTTTCTAAAAATTGTATTTATAATATTTCATGGGAAGAAAATGCCTGGGAGTGTCTGACACGCCATGTTTATATTTTTCCTTTGTAACATTACACGCACACCCCAGCCCTTCCTAATAGATCCTCCAGTATCAATAGGTCCCCAGTGTATTTACCCCCCTCCCCAGTGATAAGAACTCCTCAGTGGCATAACCTTCCACCACCCACTACTGTCCATAGGTCCCCATTGTGGCACAATCCACCCCCAAGTGCCATGTATCATTACTGAATTGCTATATACCCCACATACCTCAAAGCTAAAACATTACCCCCCTCCCCTCAGTGGTATTATCCAGGGGTGGCTATAGAGTGGAGTGTGCCTGAGAGCAGTCTCCATCCATGCCTCCCATCTCTCACCAGCACAGTCACCGAGTAGCCATGTTCCCTGTGATTCCTCTATTGAGCATGTGCAGATCTTCATGAAAATGGTGGACACACAATTTTCCCAGTGAGTTCTGTGGCACAGATGCCAGAGAGGTAAGTATAATACATGGGTGCAGGGTACTCCATCCCCTCATACACAGCACAGCAGCATTCTGGGTGCACAATCACCAGTGATGCAGATGGTCAGAGACTGATGCATCAATCAAATAAACAAGGAGGACATTTCCTCTTGAAACACAAGGGAATGGTGCAGGACAGTGTGCATGTGGTGTGACTTTGTTCTCCTTAGAAAAGTGCTTGATTTTTCCACCTTTCTCTAAGAGGCTATTGTGGGGTAATTCAGACCTGATTTCTGTTGTGCGAGTTCACAAGGCAGCCGTTTATCAAACGACTGCACATGCGTACGGATCGTAATGCGCACATGCAAGGCCAAACTGCAAAATAAATCAGCATTTTTTTTATCGCTAAGCGAATGCAGGTTGATCGACAGGAAGCGGACGTTTGGGGGTGGTAACTGGCTGTTTTCTGGGAGTGTCAGGAAAAAAGCAGGCGCTCCCAAAAATTTTCATGAGGGTGTGTGATGTCAGCTCCGTTCCAGATCTGCCTGTTTCTTTCGCACTGTAGGAGTAAGTCCTGGCCTACGCACAGACTGGAAAAAACATTTGATGGTGAGTGAGTTGTGAACAGATTTGCAGCTGACCGGTGTTTGCAAAGCTTTTCGCATGGCGTACGCAGACTTGCATGGGGCGGAATTTCACTCTGTCTGGGAGCGGCGATTATCCGATCGCAAACCTCTGCAAGATCACAGAGGAGCAATCAGGTCTGAATTAGGTCATGTGTTTCCTACTGCCATTTTAGTTTGTGCGAAAGCACATTTTTAGATCCATTATAAAAAAAGTAAATAAATAAATGACATGTTAATGTGTTATGTTATAGACAGTCCTAAGGTATTATTCAATTAACTATGAGGTTCCGTTGAAACCTTCAGTCATGTGCAAATGAATAAATAAATATGCCCCACAGTGTCAGCAATTCCAGAACCCAGAGTGAAAAAATTGTTAAGAAATAATTACATTTTCTTGATATGTGGTAGTATGATGGATAATGATGGTGGAAGATCTGTGTTTAGTGCCAGATAGGCCATGATTTATTTTTATGTTTTGTATGTATGTATGTATGTATGTATGTATGTATGTTTGTGCTCTACGCAATAAAACTATCTACGGCTATATGGCTACTTGTACAAAGGCACTGGACTGGTGTGCTATTAATTGGCTGACACAGGGAGAATGCTACCATTTATGCCAGGAGACGGCATCTCTGATATGATCTTGGTACTACAGTATATATATATATATATATATATATATACACACACACACTGTGTGTACTACACCCATTACACAGCGCTTAACAGTTAATATTTAAAATAGCCAATCACATTAGTCCTGAAGTAAGACTTGTTGTTTCCAAAATCAAATATATGAACATTTCCTGCACAGGATGCCACCAGGATGCCTGACCCATGTCCATTTCATTTTCTACCTTAACTATGGTAACCTCCTTCCACTGTCAAGATTATCCCTAATGCAATCAGTCATGGATGCTGTTCTCCACATCTTGCCATTCTTCATCTGTTTCTCTCATTTTTCAGATCCAATGTCCTAGCCTTCACATTAAGATGACATTGCTGCCACTAGGCTACCTATCTGTCCATGACAGTTCCAAGCCAAACCGCAGGTAATGCTCCATCTGCGCTCCTCCAGACCTTCTAGTACTCTGTCTTCAACTCATGCTATGAATGACTGCAAGATTTCTCCTCACATCACTACATCTATGGTACCATGCCAGGTCAGAATCTGCTTTTCAGTCATTTCAATGCTGCTTTAAGATCCCACTTTGCAAATCACCATTGTTTCTCCTCACGAAAGCAAGAGGAATCCATTACCAGAGGTGTCCCTATGTCTCAATGTACCTGCATCTCAATATTGTTTGGGTATGGTCATCTCTGTGTTTCAGTATGTGTTTGTATATAATGTAACATTGTCCGTACTGTACATTATTATTTTTCCACTTTAGTAATAAAAGATAATATACATTGATACATTATAGCTGATACACCCAGCCACATCCCTCAGTCTCCAACAACATCCAACTGCTTTCAAAGTAGTGATGAGCGGATTCGGTTTTACTCGGTTTTACTCGGTTCTCAAAACCGAATCTTATTGGCTATCCAAAACACGTGACATCAGTGAGCCAATAAGATTCGGTTTTGAGAACCGAGTAAAACCGAGTAAAACCGAATCCGCTCATCACTATTTCAAAGGCCCTCATTCCGAGTTGATCGCTTGCTAGTTACTTTTAGCAGCCGTGCAAAGGCATAGTCGCTGCCCACGGGGAGTGTATTTTAGCATAGCAGGAGTGCGAACGTCTGTGCGGCTGTAAACACATTTTGTGCAGAACAAGACCAGCCTTGTAGTTACTTATTCTGTGCGGATTGCTGTGACGCATGACACGGTAATGACGTCAGACACCCGCCCAGCAAACGCCCGGCCACTCCTGCGTTTTTCCAAACACTCCCAGAAAACGGTCAGTTGACACCCAGAAACTCCCACTTTCTGTCAATCTCCTTGCGATCGGCTGTGCGACTGAAAGCATCGCTAGAACTTGTGCAAAACCATGATGCTCTTTGTACCCATATGTAGCGCGTGCGCATTGCGGTGCATTCGCATGCGCAGTTTTGCCGCTTTTTTATCTGATCGCTACTCAGCGAACAACAGCAGTTCACGATCAACTCGGTATGAGGGCCAATGTCAACTAGCAAAGTGGAATTTGTTCCCTTAAAACAGGGGCAGATTGCCATGGAAACCAAGCCCAGTAAATTTAGGGAAGCAGCCCTAATGGGGGTGGGGTCTGTTGACGGGGAGGGATTCCTCCTTATAGGGTCTTATTCTGAGTTGGATGCAGTTGTGGCCTTCCTTGCATCGTTTTCTGCAGTTGCATCTGTGACTTTATGCTAATGCTGCCTCCCTTCCCTGGTGCACACCCATGCATCCAAGTATGCAAGGACTGAGGTGCCCACTTTTAGTGTCTACAGACGCTGCAATGAGGCTTTGTGCATTTTTAGGCACCACCATCGGTCACACCATTTAAACTTTCTCCAGCCCTATGCTAGGTGCAGATCATCCATCTGAGTATGACCTCCAGTGTGAGCAATTGAAGGTCTCTATGCAACCACTTTCAGAAATTTGCACACGCTACGTTATATCTGCGTCTGATAAGCCAACCCACTATAACCACAAAGGAATGTCCAACACATTTCTATTACACTTCTTGGTGCATGTGTCTGACTCTGTACTGCAACTCTGTATGAACACCATTGCAGTGCGTGCATGCATGTGCGGTGCAACTCAGATGTAAGAGCAGATGAGAAACACTGCACAAGAAAAAAATAAAACAGCTTTGCCCCCACAAAAAACAACAAAACACGAGAAAAAAAAACATTAAATGTATAATATAGCTTTTGGTGTTACAATTTGTTTCAAATCTCCATTGCTGTTTGAAAGGCCCAGTGACACCAAAAGGTTTTATAATACTTGGCTGTAACACACACACACACACACACACACACACACACACACACACACACACACACACACACACACACACACACACACATAAAACTTTTTTTTAGTAACATTTATGTAGCGCTTACATTGCACTTTCTTTCAGAGGTGGACAGGGGCAGATAGGGAACTGAGAGTGGCAGCACCAGAGGTGTACCACGTAACAATGTCAGCAGCACCATCCCTTATATGTCAACAATTAAAACAGACCCCCCCCTTCCCACATACGTACACACACACACACACACACACACACACACACACACACACACACTAGTAATGAGCGGGTTCGGTTTCTCGGAAACCGAACCCCCCCGAACTTCACCCTTTTTACACGGGTCCGAGCCATACTCGGATACTCCCGTATGGCTCGGTTAACCCGAGCGCGCCCGAACGTCATCATCCCGCTGTCGGATTCTCGCGAGATTCGGATTCTATATAAGCAGCCGCGCGTCGCCGACATTTTCACTCGTGCATTGGAAATGTTAGGGAGAGGACGTGGCTGGCGTCCTCTCCGTTATTGTTGAATTTGATTGTGCACTATTGCTTAATTGTGGGGAGGGCTGGGAGCAGCTGTATAATATAGGAGGAGTACAGTGCAGAGTTTTGCTGATCAGTGACCACCAGTTATCCGTTCTCTGCCTGAAAAAAACGCTCCATATCTGTGCTCACAGTGTGCTGCATATATCTGTGCTCACACTGCTTAATTGTGGGGACTGGGGAGCAGCTGTATATAGCAGGAGTACAGTGCAGAGTTTTGCTGACAGTGACCACCAGTATACGTTGTCTGCCTGAAAAACACTCCATATCTGTGCTCAGTGTGCTGCTTTATTGTGGGGACTGGGGACCACCAGTATAATATTATATAGGAGGAGTACAGTGCAGAGTTTTGCTGACCAGTGACCACCAGTATATAATATATAGCATTACGGTACAGTAGGCCACTGCTGTACCTACCTCTGTGTCGTCATTAAGTATACTATCCATCTACATTCTATACCTGTGGTGCATTTTAGTTTTGCAGTTTGCTGACACAGTGACCACCAGTATACTATATATAGCAGTACGGTACGGAAGGCCACTGCTGTACCTACCTCTGTGTCGTCATTAAGTATACTATCCATCTACATTCTATACCTGTGGTGCATTTTAGTTTTGCAGTTTGCTGACACAGTGACCACCAGTATACTATATATAGCAGTACGGTACGGAAGTCCACTGCTGTACCTACCTCTGTGTCGTCATTAAGTATACTATCCATCTACATTCTATACCTGTGGTGCATTTTAGTTTTGCAGTTTGCTGACACAGTGACTACCAGTATACTATATATAGCAGTACGGTACGGAAGGCCACTGCTGTACCTACCTCTGTGTCGTCATTAAGTATACTATCCATCTACATTCTATACCTGTGGTGCATTTTAGTTTTGCAGTTTGCTGACACAGTGACCACCAGTATACTATTTATAGCAGTACGGTACGGAAGGCCACTGCTGTACCTACCTCTGTGTCGTCATTAGGTATACTATCCATCTAGATTCTATACCTGTGGTGCATTTTAGTTTTGCAGTTTGTTGACAGTGACCACCAGTATATATAGCACTACGGTACGGAAGGCCACTGCTGTACCTACCTCTGTGTCGTCAAGTATACTATCCTTCTAGATTCTATACCTGTGGTGCATTTTAGTTTTGCAGTTTGCTGACAGTGACCAACAGTATATATAGCAGTACGGTACGGAAGGCCACTGCTCTACCTACCTCTGTGTCGTCAAGTATACTATCCATCTAGATTCTATACCTGTAGTGCATTTTAGTTTTGCAGTTTGCTGACACAGTGACCACCAGTATATATAGTAGTACGGTACGGAAGGCCACTGCTCTACCTACCTCTGTGTCGTCAAGTATACTATCCATCTAGATTCTATACCTGTGGTGCATTTTAGTTTTGCAGTTTGCTGACAGTGACCACCAGTATATATAGCAGTAAGGTACGGAAGGCCACTGCTCTACCTACCTCTGTGTCGTCAAGTATACTATCCATCCATACCTGTGGTGCATTTCAGTTGTGCGCAGTATATATAGTAGTAGGCCATTGCTATTGATACTGGCATATAATTCTACACATTAAAAAATGGAGAACAAAAATGTGGAGGTTAAAATAGGGAAAGATCAAGATCCACTTCCACCTCGTGCTGAAGCTGCTGCCACTAGTCATGGCCGAGACGATGAAATGCCATCACCGTCGTCTGCCAAGGCCAATGCCCAATGTCATAGTAGAGAGCATGTAAAATCCAAAAAACAAAAGTTCAGTAAAATGACCCAAAAATCAAAATTGAAAGCATCTGATGAGAAGCGTAAACTTGCCAATATGCCATTTACGACATGGAGTGGCAAGGAACGGCTGAGGCCCTGGCCTATGTTCATGGCTAGTGGTTCAGATTCACATGAGGATGGAAGCACTCATCCTCTCGCTAGAAAAAAGAAAAGACTTAAGCTGGCAAAAGCACAGCAAAGAACTGTGCGTTCTTCTAAATCACAAATCCCCAAGGAGAGTCCAATTGTGTCGGTTGCAATGCCTGACCTTCCCAACACTGGACGGGAAGAGCTTGCGCCTTCCACCATTTGCACGCCCCCTGCAAGTGCTGGAAGGAGCACCCGCAGTCCAGTTCCTGATAGTCAAATTGAAGATGTCACTGTTGAAGTACACCAGGATTAGGATATGGTTGTTGCTGGCGCTGGGGAGGAAATTGACAAGGAGGATTCTGATGGTGAGGTGGTTTGTTTAAGTCAGGCACCCGGGGAGACACCTGTTGTCCGTGGGACGAATATGGCCATTGACATGCCTGGTCAAAATACAAAAATAAATCAGCTCTTCGGTGTGGAATTATTTCAACACAAATGCGGACAACAGGTGTCAAGCCGTGTGTTGCCTTTGTCAAGCTGTAATAAGTAGGGGTAAGGACGTTAACCACCTCAGAACATCCTCCCTTATACGTCACCTGTAGCGCATTCATCATAAGTCAGTGACAAGTTCAAAAACTTTGGGTGACAGCGGAAGCAGTCCACTGACCACTAAATCCCTTCCTCTTGTAACCAAGCTCCTGCAAACCACACCACCAACTCCCTCAGTGTCAATTTCCTCCTTACCCAGGAAAGCCAATAGTCCTGCAGGCCATGTCACTGGCAAGTCTGACAAGTCCTCTCCTGCCTGGGATTCCTCCGATGCATCCTTGAGTGTAACGCCTACTGCTGCTGGCGCTGCTGTTGTAGCTGCTGGGAGTCGATCGTCATCCCAGAGGGGTAGTCGGAAGACCACTTGTACTACTTCCAGTAAGCAATTGACTGTCCAACAGTCCTTTGCGAGGAAGATGAAATATCACAGCAGTCATCCTGCTGCAAAGCAGATAACTCAGGCCTTGGCAGCCTGGGCGGTGAGAAACGTGGTTCCGGTATCCACCGTTAATTCAGAGGCAACTAGAGACTTGATTGAGGTACTGTGTCCCCGGTACCAAATACCATCTAGGTTCCATTTCTCTAGGCAGGCGATACCGAAAATGTACACAGACCTCAGAAAAAGAGTCACCAGTGTCCTAAAAAATGCATTTGTACCCAATGTCCACTTAACCACGGACATGTGGACAAGTGGAGCAGGGCAGACTCAGGACTATATGACTGTGACAGCCCACTGGGTAGATGTATTGCCTCCCGCAGCAAGAACAGCAGCGGCGGCACCAGTAGCAGCATCTCGCAAACTCGTTCCTAGGCAGGCTACGCTTTGTATCACCGCTTTCCAGAAGAGGCACACATCTGACAACCTCTTACGGAAACTGAGGAAGATCATCGCAGAATGGCTTACCCCAATTGGACTCTCCTGGGGATTTGTGACATCGGACAACGCCAGCAATATTGTGCGTGCATTACATCTGGGCAAATTCCAGCACGTCCCATGTTTTGCACATACATTGAATTTGGTGGTGCAGAATTATTTAAAAAACGACAGGGGAGTGCAAGAGATGCTGTCGGTGGCCCGAAGAATTGTGGGCCACTTTCGGCATTCAGCCACCGCGTACAGAAGACTGGAGCACCACCAAACAGTCCTGAACCTGCCCTGCCATCATCTGAAGCAAGAGGTGGTAACGAGGTGGAATTCAACCCTCTATATGCTTCAGAGGATGGAGGAGCAGCAAAAGGCCATTCAAGCCTATACATCTGCCCACGATATAGGCAAAGGAGGGGGAATGCACCTGACTCAAGCGCAGTGGAGAATGATTTCAACGTTGTGCAAGGTTCTGCAACCCTTTGAACTTGCCACACGTGAAGTCAGTTCAGACACTGCCAGCCTGAGTCAGGTCATTCCCCTCATCAGGCTTTTGCAGAAGAAGCTGGAGACATTGAAGGAGAAGCTAAAACAGAGCGATTCCGCTAGGCATGTGGGACTTGTGGATGGAGCCCTTAATTCGCTTAACCAGGATTCACGGGTGGTCAATCTGTTGAAATCAGAGCACTACATTTTGGCCACCGTGCTCGATCCTAGATTTAAAACCTACGTTGTATCTCTCTTTCCGGCAGACACAAGTCTGCAGAGGTTCAAAGACCTGCTGGTGAGAAAATTGTCAAGTCAATTCCTCCGTGGAGACTTTCACCAGCAATTGCCTCCAGAAAGTACACAGGGATCTGAGATGGTGGATTCCAGTGAGGACGAATTAATAATCTGTGAGGAGGGGGATGTACACAGTGAAAGGGGTGAGGAATCGGAGGATGATGATGAGGAGGACATCTTGCCTCTGTAGAGCCAGTTTGTGCAAGGAGAGATTGATTGCTTCTTTTTTGGTGGGGGCCCAAACCAACCAGTTATTTCAGTCACAGTCGTGTGGCAGACCCTGTCGCTGAAATGATGGGTTCGTTAAAGTGTGCATGTCCTGTTTATGCAACATAAGGGTGGGTGGGAGGGCCCAAGGGCAATTCCATCTTGCACCTCTTTTTGCTTTCATTTTTGTTTGCATCATGTGCTGTTTGGGGACAATTTTTTTGAAGTGCCATCCTGTCTGACACTGCAGTGCCACTCCTAGATGGGCCAGGTGTTTGTGTCGGCCACTTGTGTCGCTTAGCTTAGTCACACAGCGACCTTGGTGCGCCTCTTTTTTTCTTTGCATCATGTGCTGTTTGGGGACAATTTTTTTGAAGTGCCATCCTGTCTGACACTGCAGTGCTACTCCTAGATGGGCCAGGTGTTTGTGTCAGCCACTTGGGTCGCTTAGCTTAGTCACACAGCTACCTCATTGCGCCTCTTTTTTTCTCTGCATCATGTGCTGTTTGGGGACAATTTTTTTGAAGTGCCATCCTGTCTGACACTGCAGTGCCACTCCTAGATGGGCCAGGTGTTTGTGTCGGCCACTTGTGTTGCTTAGCTTAGTCACACAGCGACCTTGGTGCGCCTCTTTTTTTCTTTGCATCATGTGCTGTTTGGGGACAATTTTTTTGAGTGCCATCCTGTCTGACACTGCAGTGCCACTCCTAGATGGGCCAGGTGTTTGTGTCGGCCACTTGTGTCGCTTAGCTTAGTCACACAGCGACCTTGGTGCGCCTCTTTTTTTTTTTGCATCATGTGCTGTTTGGGGACAATTTTTTTGAAGTGCCATCCTGTCTGACACTGCAGTGCCACTCCTAGATGGGCCAGGTGTTTGTGTCGGCCACTTGTGTCGCTTAGCTTAGCCATCCAGCGACCTCGGTGCAAATTTTAGGACTAAAAATAATATTGTGAGGTGTGAGGTGTTCAGAATAGACTGGAAATGAGTGGAAATTATGGTTATTGAGGTTAATAATACTATGGGATCAAAATGACCCCCAAATTCTATGATTTAAGCTGTTTTTTAGGGTTTTTTGAAAAAAACACCCGAATCCAAAACACACCCGAATCCGACAAAAAATTTCGGTGAGGTTTTGCCAAAACGCGTCCGAATCCAACACACACACACACACACCCTTCCCCCCCCACTGGGAATATTCCCTTTTAGCCCTATGGGCGATCCGCCCCCGTTTAAAACATTGGGGTAATTCAGAGTTGATCGCAGCAGCAAATTTGTGAGCACTTGGGCAAAACCATGTGCACTGCAGGGCGGCAGATATAACATTTGCTGAGAGAGTTAAGGTCTCTTGAACGGCCGATATATCGCGGGTCCGTCGGCCAGTGTGTACGGCCGATACGTCTGTGAACGACGTATCGCGTCGGCCCCGCAGCACAGCCGACAGCCAATATATATACCGATATATTGGTGCGTCACTGTGTGTGTACGGGCGGTCGGCCAACTGCCCGTACACATGCTGCGGCGGCCGGCGGTGATTGACAGCTGAACTGGGCAGCCGTGTGTACACGCCCGCCCAGTTTATGACATTAGTCCCCGATGGATCGGGCAGTGTGTATGCTCAACACACTGCCAGACCCGTCCATAGATATCTCTGCCGATCAATTGATCGGCAGATATATCTTCCAGTGTGTACCCACCTTTAGACTTGGGTGGGTTATTTTCTTTCTGTGCAGGGTACATACTGGCTGCTTTGTTCTCACACTGCAATTTAGATTTCAGTTTGAACACACCCCACCCAAATCTAACTCTCTCTGCACATGTTATATCTGCCACCCCCCCACCCCCCGCAGTGCACATGGTTTTGCCCAACTGCTAACAAATTTACTGCTGCGATCAACTCTGAATTAGGGGGGTCATTCCGAGTTGATCGCACGTAGCAACTTTTTGCTGCCCGTGCGATCAACTCGACGCTGCCTATGGGGAGGGCTTTTTTGCATAGCAAGTCTGTGAACGCTTGTGCAGCCCTGCTATGCAAAAAAAGTTTTGTGTAGAACAAGACCAGGGTAAGAGTTACTTACCCTGTGTGATCGATCCTGCGATGCAGGTCCTGGAATTGATGTCAGACATCCGCCCTCCAAACGCCTGGACACGCCTGCGTTCGCCGCACCACTCCCAGAAAATGGTCAGTTGCGAAGAAGTGCAGCGTGCGATCGGAATGACCCCCTAGGCCCATTGTGTAAGTTGTTACATTTGAAGTACAGTATAGACAACATTTAAAATAAGATATTAAGGGGTCTATTCTCTAAGCCACAGGTTCTCAAACTCGGTCCTCGGGGGCACACACAGTGCATGTTTTGCAGGTGACCCAGCAGGTGCACAGGTGTATTAATTACTCACTGACACGTTTTAAAAGGTCCACAGGTGGAGCTAATTATTTCACTTATGATTCTGTGAGGAGACCTGAAAAAACATGCACTGTGTGGGGTCCTGAGGACAGAGTTTGAGAACCTGTGTTCTAAGCAGTAGCGGATCTTTTGCCCGGGGCGCCGCGTTCTGGAGGGCGCCGGCGCCATCCGGAGGGCGCCGGCGCCATGGCAAGATCCGCTGCTGCTGTGCCCCCCCGCTGCCGCTGCCTTCTGTGAAGGGAAACTAGACGCTACGTGTCTAGTTTCCCTTCGTGGAGAGGACCTTAACTGTAATGATGTGCGGTGCGCGTTGACGTCATCACGCACCGCACAGCAAAGGTCCTCTCCACGAAGGGAACTAGACGCGTAGCGTCTAGTTTTCCTTCGTGGAGAGGATCTTTGCCGTGCGGTGCGCGATGACGTCATCGCGCACCGCACATCATTTCAGCGGCGCTACTACTGTACAGGGGGCATAACTGACCACGCCCCCTTATGAAGCCACGCCCCTATTGCCGCCCGGGGCACAAAAAGCCCCTGAACCGGCCTTGGTTCTAAGCCTTGGATGGAGATAAATTCGACAGAGATAAAGTACCAGTCAATCGGCTCCTAACTGCCACGTGTTTGAAAAATGACAGTTAGGATCTGATTGGCTAGTACTTTATCTCCATCCAAGGCTTAGTAAATAGACCCCTAACTGAGAGATTTCCATCATTCACTAACTAATAGGATTAATTTCACTTTCCATTAAGAAATTAGAATGATGTTCCATTGAAAACATTTATTTTCCACTTACTATCCTCTTCGAAAATAATCCATTTATTCTGCGTTAAAGCAGACAATTTGCTGTCCCATGCAGAGTGTTGCTTTGCGCATAATGCTGATAGTAATTTGACAGAGAGAGCACAATTAGCATACGCTGAGTATGGGTCTATGAGTCAATGCAGTGTGTTTACCAGAATCCCAACTGTGGAAGTAATGCATTGTATGGGAGCGTGATTGCTGCATAATGGTGACTTCATGACAGAAAACACAATTATGTTACTGTTTGCCTCAGTGGATAATTTTGTTTAATGATTCACATGAATTGTTTGCAAATCAGCAAAATGATGAAATATTGGAGGGAGTAATTTTGCTACGAGTACATTCAGGTGTGTAGCCTGGAGGGGGTGTTTAAGAAGTTAGAGAAATGGCAGTTATCAAGAGGAGCTGGTTTGGGTGGGAGGGAGAGGTAAGGGCATGTGCCCCGGACCCCCTCTCTCAGCAGGCCCCTCCATGCCTGCCACTTACTGCTGACCCATAGCATCATTCCATTTTATGAGCCAGTGGGCCAGATGCATCATCGCTTGGAAAGTGATAAAATGGAGAGTGAAAAAGTACCAGCCAATCAGCTCCTAACTGTCATTTTTCAAACACAGTCTGTGACATGGTAGTTAGGACCTGATTGGCTGGTACTTTTTCACTCTCCATTTTATCACTTTCTAGCCCTCTATCTTTTTGTGACTGTTGCACAAGCTGCCTGCCACAGGAGGAGGTGCAGGTCATGCAGTCTTGAACAATCCTGCCCATAAAACTCTGCTTCCCCTCCTTTCTCTTCCCTGCAGTCTACCTATGTTCACCACATGCCAATAATGTCCTAGGTTTATCAAATAATAGGTAAGCTCTTCGGGCTCATCGGGTATATTTCATGGGAAGAATCGTGGACATCAGGTACAAATATAGAATATTTTTTCCTTGTTATAGATTGCAGTGAATTGTACTTATGTATCTTTAAAAATACTTACCCCCTCTGATGTCGGGATCTTCAAGGCCGGGATGCCGGTATCGCTAGTTTTACCGCCAACATCCTGACAACCGGAATATCATACTAAATCGCTGTGTTTCTTGTATGGTGGTCTTGGGGTGCTTTGTTTACTATTTGATGGTGTTCTGGCTGTGTTACTTAAACTGTAGTGTAAGTGTGTGTGTTTGTGTGTGGGGGGGGTATTAATATGTCACTGGGAATTATTTGATGTAATTTGTGTGCAAATAATGTATTTAGATACTGATATTTGCAATTCTATATACTTGTGCCTGGGGGAGCGTGTTTTCCATCTTTGTTTCCCTTCCTGTCAAAAGCTGGCTGCGCCACTGGTCCACGCTAAATTCTATACATAATGTTTTCAAATGCAAGAAGGGTGGAAAAGCTGGTTTGAGTTTGGGTCATCATTTAAGGCTTGGCAGTCCCAGAGTAATTAAGAACCTAGGGGGTGATTCAGATCTGATCGCTGGGCTGATCACTTTGCAGTCCTGCGTTCAGATAGTCGCCGCCTCCACGGGGAGTGTAAATTCGCTGTGCAAGTGTGCGATCTCATGCGTTCGCCGAGCTGCAAAAATCCACTGTGTGCAGTCTGTGCGCAGCCCAGGACTTACCTCTATAGTGCAATGAAAAGAGGCTGATCGGGGCCGGAGCTGACGTCAGACACCCTCAATGAAAACACTTGGGTATGCCTGCGTTTTTCCGGAAACTCCAAATAAATGCTCAGTTACCACCAACAAATGGCTTCCTCCTGTCAATCACCTTGCGAACGCCCATGCAATTGATTTCTCGCACCATCCTGTTGCTGGCCGGTGATGCCCGTTGTTGTTGTCCGATGTGAGTGCGCATTGCGGTGCATATGCATGCGCAGTTATGACATGACCGCCCGCTAACACACAGCAGCGATCAGGTCTGAATCAGGAGTGGTTCTAGGCACGGACAAGCAGAGCGGACGCCCGAGGTGCTGCGGCCCACAGGCAGGGCCGCAGTGACCCCACAGGCGCCCGCCGCCCACCCGCACCCCGCATCCCATCCCTGGCTGGGTTGTGTGGGCTCCCGCTGCAGCCGGCACCATTGTCAGACGCTAGAGGTCCTAATTGACCTCTAGTGTCTGTGCGGCCTATGGGAGAGATGTCATGACATCTCTCTCATAGAGCGGAGCGGGCGGCCAGAGATGGAGCGGCAGTGGCAGCAGCGGTCGGGAAGCAGGAGCGGGGCTGGTGAGTATTGTTTTGTTTTGTGTGTGTTTGTAAGCGGCACTACCAGGGGGCACAATTACAGGGGTCACAATTACAGAGGTCACATCTGCAGCGGGCCCAGCTACGGGGGGCACAACTACTGGGGGCATGACTACTGGGGGCACAGCTACAGGAGGCAAATCTACTGGGGCACAGCTACTGGGTGCAAATCTACTGGGAGCACACCTACAGGGGGCACAACTACTGGGGGCATAACTACATAACTACAAGGGGCATAACTGTGGCCACGCCCCTTCCCTATGAAGCCACAACCCTATTTCTTGGTGCGCATTAACTGTGTTTTACCTGTCGGGAAGGTGCAGAGTGCTTGAATAAACACCAGATATAGAAAGTTTATTCATATTTCCATGACCTGTATCATGCCGTTACACGGTCCTATTGTTAGGACATAGGGGTCTATTTACTAAGCCTTGGATGGGAATAAAGTGGATGGAGATAAACTACCAGCCAATCAGCTCCTAACTGCCATGTTACAGACTGTTTTTGAAAACTAACAGTTAGTACTTTATCTCAGTCCACTTTATTGCCACTCAGGGCTTAGTAAATAGGCATAATAATTTCACAGTCATGAAGACCTTTGAGAAGACAATGACATAGAGATAAATTTCCCTATTTGGTTTGGATTCTTTCTGCTTAGGGTCAGAGCTATTTATGATTTAGAATCAATTCTCAGGATAACTGTCTATCACAGGAATGTCAGGAGTCTGTAATCATATTATTTTCTATCAAGTTTCCCTTCTTGGTTATAACTTTCTAGCTATCCAGTAGCGTCCACAGAATAACATAGAATTGTCTCTTACCACATGCTGTACATTTATATCAGCTTATGTAAATACATTTACAAGCCCGTCTGTCCTTATGGTAATAGACCTGGGAAACTTTGCACATCAATATACTTATTTGACTACTAATAACCATTATTACATATTATATGCTAAATTAGGGATGAAATATATGTATATTGAATTATTTTATTGATTTATTTTCGTATTTATTTGATTGGATACAGTGGGAGTTGAGACAGAGGAGAGTTGTGGAAGCGCTTTTCCTTGAAACAATGCAAAATTTTCTTCATATTCTTTACCTACTTTCTGTTTATACCCAGTGTAGCCCATACACCTATAGATTTATCTTCCAATCTAGCTGGTTGGAACGAAAATCTGGTAATGGATGGAAGCAAATGACAGTTGACCATTTGAAATGGTCAGCTGTCCTTTTCTCCCACCTATGGGGGTCATTCCGAGTTGTGCGCTCGTTATATTTTTCTCGCAACGGAGCGATTAGTCGCTAATGCGCATGCGCAATGTCCGCAGTGCGACTGCGCCAAGTAAATTTGCTATGCAGTTAGGTATTTTACTCACGGCATTACAAGGTTTTTTCTTCGTTCTGATGATCGTAATGTGATTGACAGGAAGTGGGTGTTTCTGGGCGGAAACTGGACGTTTTATGGGTGTGTGTGAAAAAACGCTACCGTTTCTGGGAAAAACGCGGGAGTGGCCGGAGAAACGGAGGAGTGTCTGGGTGAACGCTGGGTGTGTTTGTGACGTCAAACCAGGAACGACAAGCACTGAACTGATCGCAGTTGCCGAGTAAGTCTGGAGCTACTCAGAAACTGCTAAGAACTGTCTATTCGCAATTCTGCTAATCTTTCGTTCGCAATTTTGATAAGCTAAGATTCACTCCCAGTAGGCGGCGGCTTAGCGTGTGCAATGCTGCTAAAAGCAGCTTGCGAGCGAGCAACTCGGAATGAGGGCCAATGTCATTTGCTCCCATCCATTACCAGATTTTCGTTCCAACCAGCCAGATTGAAAGATAAATCTTTAGGTGTATGGGCTTAGGGCCTAATTCAGACCAGATCGCTTGCTAGGTTTTTTTTGCAGTCCTGCGTTCGCATAGTCGCCACCCATAGGGGAGTGTATTTTTGCTTTGCAAGTGTGTGAACACATGTGTAGCAGAGCTGTACAAACAGATCTTGTGCTGTCTCTATGTAGCCCAGGACTTACTCAGCCTCTGCGATCACTTCAGCCTGTCTGGAACCAGATTTGACGTCAGAAACCCTCCCTGCAAACGCATGGACACGCCCGTGTTTTTCCAAACACTCCCAGAAAACGGTCAGTTGCCACCCACAAACGCCTTCTATCTGTCAATCTCCTTGTGAACACCCGTGCGAATGGATCCATCGCTGAGCGGCGATCAGCTTTGTACCCATGCAACGTGCCTGCGCATTGCGGCGCATATGCATGCGCAGTTTAGACATGATCGCCCGCTGTACGAAAACGCAGCCTACCGATCAGGTCTGATTAGGCCCTAATAGACTGGAAAGTAAAAGTGCCAGTATTTTGAAAGAATATTTCTCCTTCACTTCTATAGAATGATCCCATGCACAGTAGAGATGAGCGGGTTCGGTTCTCTGAGAACCGAACCACCCTGAACATTACGTCCTGAGCCCAGATCCGAGTCCGGCACGGGACTTCCCGCCAAACCCGGAAACCAGAACGAGGCAAAAAGTCATCATCCCGCTGACGGATTCTCACGGGTTTTGGATTCCATATAAAGAGCCGCGCGTCCCCGCCATTTTCACTCTGGCATTGAATAGTGTAGCAAGAGGTTGTGTCTCCATCCTCACTCAGTGCGGGAAAGTGGGGTGGCGATTCCAGTGCTGTCTTGTGCTGCATCAGTCCAGTCACAGTGGTGGTGTCCTCTGCTGCCATATGTCCAGTGCTGCTGTATAAGTCCAGTCCATTGCAGTGGTGCTGTGTTGTCCTGCATTAGTCCAGTGGTGGTGTCCCTGTGCTGCCGTATAAATCCAGTGGTACTGCCTTATAAGTCCAGTGATACTGCCGTATATGTCGAGTTATACTGCCGTATATGTCCAGTGATACTGTCATATAAATCCAGTCCAGTGGTACTGCTGTATATGTCCAGTGATAGTGCCGTATATGTCCAGTGGTACTGCCGTATAATTCCAGTGATACTGCCGTATATGTCCAGTGGTACTGCCGTATAAATCCAGTGATACTGCTGTATATGTCCAGTGGTACTGCCGTACAAATCCAGTCCAGTGATACTGCCGCATATGTTCAGTGGTACTGCCGTATAAATCCAGTTATACTGCTGTATATGTCCAGTGGTACTGCCGTACAAATCCAGTCCAGTGATACTGCCACATATGTCCAGTGGTACTGCTGTATATGTCCAGTGATACTGCCGTATATGTCCTATGGTACTGCCGTACAAATCCAGTCCAGTGATACTGCCGCATATGTCCAGTGGTACTGCTGTATATGTCCAGTGATACTGCCATATATGTCCAGTAATACTGCCGTATAAATCCAGTGATACTGCCGTATATGTCCAGTGGTTATGCCATATAATTCCAGTGGTGCTGCCGTATAAATCCAGTGGTACTGCCGTATAACTCCACTCAAGTGATACTGCTGCATAAGTCCAGTGATACTGCTGTATATGTTCAGTGGTACTGCTTTATATATCCAGTGATATTGCTGTATAATTCCAGTGGTACTGCCGTATAAATCCAGTCCAGTGATATTGCCGTATAAGTCCAGTGGTACTGCTTTATAAATCCAGTGGTACTGCAATATATGGCCAGTGGTACTGCCATATAAGTCCAGTGGTACTGCCATATAAATCCAGTGATACTGCCGTATATGTCCGGTGGTACTGCAGTATAAATCCAGTCCAGTGATACTGTTGTATATGTCCATTGGTACTGCTGTATAAATCCAGTGATACTTCCATATATGTCCAGTGGTACTGCCATATAATTCCAGTGATACTGCCGTATAAGTCCAGTAATACTGCCTTATGTGTCCAGTGGTAATGCCGTATAAATCCAGTCCAGTGATACTACCGTATATGTCCAGTGGTACTGCCATATAATTCCAGTGATACTGCTGTATATGCCCAGTTGTACTGCTGTATAAATCCAGTTATACTGTTGTATAATTCAGGTAATACTGCCGTATATGTCCAGTCCAGTAGTACTGCCATATAAGTCCAGTGATACTGCCGTATAAGTCCAGTAATACTGCCGTATAAATCCAATCCAGTGGTACTGCCGTATAAATCTAGTGGTACTGCCATGTAAATCCAGTGGTACTGCCGTATAAATCCACTGATACTGCCGTATATGTCCAGTGATACTGCCGTATACGTCCAGTGATACTGCCGTATATGTCCAGTGGTACTGTAGTATAAGTCCAGTGGTACTGCCGTGTAAGTCCAGTCCAGTGGTGCTGCCATATAAGTTTAGTGGTGCTGTCCTATGCTGTATATTATTTACTACAAATAAAGGTGTTATTAATATTTCATCCAAATAATTTTTACAGGGTTTGCCCTGTGTAGTGTAGAGGTACACTCTCCTGTGCTGTATTTTGTTTTATAACTCCAGAAAAATAATGGAGAACAAATTTGGAGGATAAAATAGGTAAAGATCAAGAACCACTTCCTCCTACTGCTGATGCTGCTATTGTTGCTGCTGGGAGTCGATCGTCATCACAGAGGGGAAGTCGGAAGACCACTTGTACTACTTCACCTACGCAAATGACTATCCAACAGTCCTTTGCAAGGAAGATGAAATATGACAGCAGTCATCCTGTTGTAAAGCAGATAACTGAGGCCTTGGCAGCTATGTTGGTGTTAGATGTGCATCCGGTATCCGCCATTAGTGCAGTGGGACTGCAGTGCCACTCCTAGATGGGCCAGGTGTTTGTGCTGCACACTTGTGTCACTTAGCTTAGTCATACAGCTACCTCATTGCACCTCTTTTACTTCTTTGTATGATGTGCTGTTTGGGGACTAATTTTTTAAGTGCCATCCTGTCTGCCACTGCAGTACTACTCCTAGATGAGCCAGGTGTTTGTGCCGCACACATGTGTCGCTTAGCTTAGTCATACAGCGACCTCGGTGCAACTTTTAGGCCTGAAAACAATATTGTGAAGTGTGAAGTGTTCAGAATAGACTGGAAATGAGTGGAAATTAATGCTATTGAGGTTAATAATACCGTAGGATCAAAATTACCCCCAAATTCTGTGATTTTGGCTGTTTTTATGTATTTTTCAAAAATCATCCAGATCCAAAACCAAAACCCGAAAGTGTGGTTTTGGCAAAACCTATCCAGATTCAAAACACGAGCGGGGATCAAGATCCAAAAACAAAACACAAAACATGAAAAAAAAGTGCCCGCCGCACATCTCTAATTCACAGTGTAATGGAGGATTTGAATTAGCATAGTTTGTTTCCCCAAAATAAACCCAATCTGTACATCCTGCGCTTACCTGTAAAAATTGGTTGCAATCTCGCTATAGACAGATGTCATGACATACATTACAGTATATAAGATGCAGGTACTGGAGCTGAGTGTGCAGTGGGATATTTTCCCTTTCGGCCAGTCACTCATTGCCAGTCAGGGCTGGTCCTGAAAGTAAGGTATTAGACAGGGATGTCTACAAGGTATAATGACTTTCTTCTTCCACTCTAAAGGGTCTATTTACTAAGCCTTGGAGAGAGAGATAAAGTGGTGTGATATAAAATACCAGCCAGTCGACTCCTAACTGCCATGTTACAGGATGTGTTTGTAAAATGTGAGGAGCTGATTGGTTGGTACTTTATTTTACTCAACTTTATCTCTCTCCAAGGCTTAGGGGGTCATTCAGACGATAGAAGCAAACTGCGTCTGCGCAGTGGCCGCATCGCAGCTACACAGCCACACACATTGTGGTCACATCCCCGATGGATGCGTCCGCAATGTGATTGACAGTGGTAGGCGTTTGCTGGGCAGCGACGCGGGAGCAGAATGGGGGCGGGCCAGGACCATTTTCAGGGCACCTGCGTGATGTGACACGTAGCCGCTCGGATAAATAAAATGGCGGCCGACCGCCTGACAGTGCAGCCAGGCTGAGCTGCTGGGGGTCAACCTTAGTTCCGATGCGTACGCAATCTAATTGCGGGCACATCAGGAGGTGGCCTTACACATGCTGGGCAGTCTTGCCCTGTGCTGGGAGGCAGCCAGCATGTGCAGAGATGAACGCAGATCTGGCTGCGTATGCCGCAATCTGCGTTCATCTATGAATAAGGTCCTTAGGGTCCGATGCAGACCTGATCGCTGCTGTGCATTTTCGCACAGTGGACGATTATCGATAGACTGCGCATGTGTATGCACCGCAATGCGCACGCGCATCGCCAAACAACAAACATCACCGAACAGCGACAGGCTGGTACAAAAATTTCGATCGCACAGCCATTCGCTTGCTGATTTACATGAGGAGCACATTTGTGGGTGGTAACTGACTGTTTTCTGGGAGTGTCAGGGAAAACGCAGGCGTTCCCAAGCTTTTTCAGGGCGGGTATGTGACGTCAGCTCCGGACTGGATCAGCCTGTTCTCATCGCACTGTAGGAGTAAGCACAGACTGCACACAGTGGTAAAATCATTCGATCATGAGTGAGGTGCGAACGGAATTGCAGCTGTCCGCTGACTGAGGGATATTTGTAGCACGGCATACACATACGATTGCACACTTGCATGGGCGAATATACACTGCCCTGGGGTGGCGACTATCTGATCGCAAGACAACAAAAGTTAGCAGCCCAGCGATCAGGTCTGAATCACCTAAGGCCCATACACATGGTGAGATTCAGGCTATGCCCGATTCTTACTATGCGACAGTGGCCAGGTCGGCACATAGTCAGTATCGCAAGCACACTCATTATGTGCTTGCGATACTGACTATGTGCGATTTTGGCTAAGTGTCAGTTTTGACTATCTCTTCTATAGAGATAGTCAAAATTGACTTGCCTGCACAGTCTATCTAGGCTTGCGATGCCAACCGTGCGGGACCGCGCATCGGCATTGAATCGGGATCGCAAGGTGACTTTCACCTTGCGATCTGCTCTAACTTTTCTTATGATAGTCAAATCGTGAGAAAATATCTCACTGTGGCCCTCATTCCGAGTCGTTCGCTCGGTATTTTTCATCGCATCGCAGTGAAATTCCGCTTAGTACGCATGCGCAATATTCGCACTGTGACTGCGCCAAGTAATTTTACAATGGAGATAGTATTTTTACTCACTGCTTTTTCATCGCTCCGGCGATCGTAGTGTGATTGACAGGAAATGGGTGTTACTGGGCGGAAACAGGCCGTTTTATGGGCGTGCGGGAAAAAACGCTACCGTTTCCGGAAAAAACGCAGGAGCGGCCGGGGAAACGGGGGAGTGTCTGGGCGAACGCTGGGTGTGTTTGTGACGTCAAACCAGGAACGACAAGCACTGAACTGATCGCAGATGCCGAGTAAGTGTGGAGCTACTCTGAAACTGCTAAGTAGTTTGTAATCGCAATATTGCGAATACATCGTTCGCAATTTTAAGATGCTAAGATACACTCCCAGTAGGCGGCGGCTTAGCGTGTGTAACTCTGCTAAATTCGCCTTGCGAGCGATCAACTCGGAATGAGGGCCTGTGTGTACACACCATTAGTTCTCTGTTGTACAGTATAACTCCTTCACCAATCGGAGTGGCTGGAGTATGTAAACTTTAATATAGATTTCTACGGCGTGAACAGGTTTTTGTTAAAGACCAATCTTGTGGCACAATAACGTACAACGTTCTAGCAACAAACTGATGGTGTGAGTGGAAAATTCCACCAGGTAATGTAACAGGATAATTCATATTCATGAGGATCAATTTGTTTAGCTACTGTCATCTCTGTGTGTGCAGCAGTGTAGCTTTCAGTGAACATGCTATACTGCAATAAATAAGGGGGTGATTTTTCAATGAAGCATTAGGATTAGGGTTTGTTTTAAAGCATATTCAGTTTTCGCGGTATAAGCCCAACGTGAGTCTGGAGCTTTATGGTGGGTAAATATATGCTTAAAGGATCACTTGTTATTCGAGTCCAGCTTTTAGGAAAGGGACATTGAAAATAAATTGCTACAACAGAGATTAACTGGATATTTAGGGATAAAGGAGGCATTACACAGTGCTGGATACAAGCTGACAATCCTGAGCTTTCTTTATGTTCTAATACAGCATGTTTAAAGTATAAATGACTTTTGCAATAACATGTTATATGTGACTTATTTTTAAATAGTGTTCACAGCATAAAGTGAAAATGTTCTGCTATTTATTATTCTCTATTTATATAGCTCCAATATATCACTGAGCACTGTATAGGGAATATTTACATTATAATAAATACAGTTACTGACCAATCATTGGAGCTTACCAAAATCAGGTCCAAAACAAAATGAAAGGGGAAGAGGGTGTGTTATTTGGGCGCGCTGCACTTCTGGGAAAATGGGCATGGCTTTGCAACAAGGAGCGTGGCTTCAAAATAAGTGAATGCCGTAAGAGTATGATGGGGAGAGGGCGATGCCTTGGTGAGGTACAGGGTGATGGGGAGATAGTAATGCAGGGGAGAGGCAGAGGGTGAGGTAGTGGGTGACAGGGAGAGATAGTGCGAGACAGAGAGGCAGTGGTGACAGAGAGAAGCAGTGGCTGATGCCAGGGAATGGGTGACAGGGAGAGGCAGTGGGAAATGGCAGGGGGAGGCTGTGGGTAATGTAGAAGATCACAGGGAGAAGCAGTGGGTAGCAGAAGAGGGAGGTAACAGGGAGAGATAGTGTGAGATGGAGTGACAGAGGGTGAGAGGCAGTGAGTGACATGAAAAGGTGATGGGGAAAAGTAAGTGGGTGACAGGGAGAGGCAGAGGTGGTACTAAGAGGTAGAAGGTGACAGTGAGAGGAAGTGGGTGATGGTAGAGGCAGTGGGTGATACAGAGAAGAGGAGGATGACAGGGAGAAGAAGAGGGTGACAGGGAGAGGCAGAGGGTGACAGGGAGAGGCAGAGAGTGATGGGGAGATATTGATGCAGAAGAGAGGCACGGCATGAGGTAGAGGGTGACATTTGGGGGGCAGTGGATGGTGTCAGTGAATGGGTGACAGGATGAGGCAGTGGATGATGGCAGGAATGGGTGACATGGGGAGAAAGATGGTGACAGTCAGATAGTGGGTGACTGGGGAGGCAGTGGGTGGCTGGGGAGGCAGTGGGTGACAGGCATGGGTGACAGGGAGATAGTTGGTTACATGGAGGCAGTGGGTGACATGTGATATCCAGGCTGCTGTCTCGGATGGTGTCCCTGCTGAAGATGATCAGGCTGCCACCATCTGGGTCCCTATCATGGCACTCCATACACGACAGCAAAGCTTGGAGACAGATAAAGTGGTGAGAGATAAAGTACCCACCAATCAGCTCCTTACTGCCGTGTTACAGGCTGCGTTTGAAAAATCACAGTTAGGAGCTGATTGTCCAGCACTTTATCACTCCCCAAGCTTTGATACATATTTCCCACTAGGTGCTTCATCGCGCCCTACGGGCGCTCTTCACACCGTCGCAAGGGGCTACGCCCATTTAACCCTTGCATGCCTAAAAGGGGAGGTGCAATAGTTGTATTATATGGAGTATTACCTGCATTCCTTTGTTAGTGGTTAAATATTGCACAATGAAAGGGCGTGCGATGGTGAAGGAGGCGCAGCCCCTTGCGACGGCGTGAACAGCACCTGCAGGGCACGATGTACAGAATGAGCGGGTGCGGGGGGGACTGCGGATGGGGGAGGGTGTCTGCAGGTGCTGCAGGTGGAGGGGGGGCAGATGCGGGGGGGCCCGGATGGGGAAGGGTTGGGACGTGCTGCGGGTGGGGGAGAGACAGAAGAGTGGGGGCTGTAGATGGGGGAGGGGTCCGGAGGCACTGCAGGTGGGGGAGGGGCAGGGGTGCCACGGGGAGGGGCAGGTGCAGGGATGTTGCGGATGGGTGAAGGGTTCCGGAGGTGCTGTGGGATGGGAAGGAGCAGGGGTACCGGGGGTAGGGTAGGGGGTCCGGAGGCACCGCGGTGGGGGAGAGGCAGGTGCGGCGGACGGGGAAGGGGGTCCGGAGGTGCTGCAGGTGGTGGAGGGGCAGGTGCGGAGGTGCCGTGGGTGGGTGAGGGGGGACCGCGAATGGAGGAGGGTGTCTGCAGATGCTGTGGGTAGAGGGGGGCAGGTGTGGGGGGGAGACATATATGGGGGGTGGATGGTGGAGGGGGTCTGGAGGTGCTGTGGGTGGTGGGGTAGTGGGAGCCGCTGGTGGTGTAGGGGGCCTGGAGGCACAGCATGTGGGGGAGGGGTGGAGTGTCGCATGTGGTGGAGGGGAAGGTGCGGAGGTGCATTGGGGAGGGGTCTGGAGGCGCTGCGGGTACTGTACCTGCCAAAAAGGTAGTTGGAGGGTATGCAGTAACAGGGCCAGGACAGGGGTGACGGGGTCAGGACAGGGGTGACGGGGCCAGGACAGGGGCGGCAGGACCAGGATTTGGTTGACAGGATCAGGATTTGGTTGACAGGGCCAGGATAAGGGTGACAGGGACATGACAGAACACAGGGCACGGGAGAGATTGGTATTAGGGACAAAACAGTGGTGACAGACAGATATGTCTTACCGGAGTCACTGCTGCTGGCTGCTGCTGTTCCACTCCAACCTGTTTGGGTCTGCTGCTGGTGGAGACTTGGCATGGTTGACTCTCTCAGGCTGGAGTCCTGCTTCCTCTGCCCGTCCGCATCCCTCCCCCCCCACTCCTCAGTCACACACCGCGGACCTCGCGCGGCTGCCGGGCACTGTGGTAAGGGGAGACTGGGAGTGACTGGTTAGCCCCCAGGAGACGCTGCGGCTGGAGGGAGGAGGGGGTCGGAGCCTGCAAGCAGCGCGGACTTCTGCAGCGCTGCCCGCCGGCTAATGTGTGTGAAGGAGCTGAGCGCACCTCACTGCGGGCGGCAGCGCTGCAGCTAGCGGTGGGGTTGCCGGGGCTGGAGATTAGAGGCAGTACGGAAAGTGCACAGCGGCTGGTGACCCACAAAACTGCAGCTAAGAAGCGTGGAGTGTGCCAGAAAGTGATGCTCCTCCGCGTCAGAGAGATCCTGCTGAGTATGCTGATGTGGGGGGTCCAGTACACAGTGATCCGGTGCCCGTCTGTCTGTATGGCATACCCCCTCACACCCCCCCATACCTCCCAACTGTCCCGATTTTCGCGGGACAGTCCCACTTTTTGGGGTCTGTCCCACCCGCGGGCCGCAGTGTCCCGCGGTGGGGGCAGTTGGGAAACTCCTGTGCTCGCTGTTCTGCTTAGCATGCACACAGCGTCTATTTAGTGGAGACAGAGGGAGAGGGGGCATCAGGGGGTACGGATTAAGGGTGGGCCCAGGGGGTACGTACCCCGGGTCTCACAGTTTTAGGGGGCCCCCCGGCTGGAGTAGCTCTGTCCCAGCTCTGAAGCTCCCCCGTCCTGCCAGCAGCAGCAGCATTGTGTTACAGTTAGCACATGCTGCTGTGTGTCAGCAGGTCTGTGGTGTTGCAGGGAGGCAGGAGCCTCCCTGCTGTCTTCTACCTGTGCGGGTGTGTAGGGGGGAGCAACCACCCCCTCTGGATTTACCCCTAGCTGAGGGGCCAAAATCCCGTAAAAAAAAAAGAAAAAGAAAAAAAAAAAAGCCGGAATTTGCATAAGGGGGTGTGGCCACGAGGGGCGCAATTAGGCCACGCCCCCAAACCCACAACAGGCACAGCAATGAGATAGGGTTCCCGTCTCAAGTGCCCTGGGCCCCCCGGACTCATAATCCGCCGCTGGGGGCATGCCAGCAGCTCACAGAGCGCTGGGCATGCCCCCTCACTGACGAAAACAGGGGCGTGTCTCACGATCGCGGATCCACCCGTGAAGCCACGCCCCCTTTCCCGTTGGCCCTGCCCCCTTTTTGCTGTGCATATGTCCCTCCTGCCTGAAGAAAGTTGGGAGGTATGCACCCCTGCCTGTGCCATGCCCATACCATCTGCTCCTGCTCCAAGTCTCCTAAGATTTGCCCAGATCTGTGACTCATTTGACTAACTCCTCCCAGTGTTTTGACTCCGCCCAGCATTAGCAAATGAAGCACAAAGTCACAGATCTGGGCTATTATATAGGAGATTGTCTGCAAGCTAGTGTTTGACAAAGCCCATTGTCTGCTGACAAGAATATATAAAACGCACTCCTTGGTGACCCAGTATGCAATATGGAGTCCATGGGCCAAATGTAATATAGTGAGAGTTTCAGAAAGTGAGAGATTTGGTAAGGTTTTTCAGTTTTTTTTAAAGTGGCAATCATTTACACTGCAAAACCAGGCTGATCTTGCTGTGTAAATGATTGCCACGTTAAAAAAAAAACCTGCAAAACCTTACCAAATCCCTCACTTTTTGAAACTCTCACTCTATTACATTTGGCCCCATTTGTCTATTTCCTATGAAAGCCCATCCATTTTACTGACTCTTACAGCAGTGGGTAACAGGATGAGGGGTGGAGTTCTGAATGTCATTGGATACTGTCTCCAGCCAATGATGAAATAGCATGCTGGGGGGGGGAGGAATTTGTCAATCATTTTAAAGAGGGCAAATGGAAAGTTGCCCACAGCAACATATCAGATTCTCACTATCGCTTATCCTAGGACATTCTTTACCATAATAGCTAGAATCTGATTGGTTGCATGTACAACCTCTCTAATTGCCCTCTTTAGAAAGTTTGATAGAAGCGTATACTGTTACACCAGTTCATGTACCTCAAGCAAGGGGATGCAGTTAATATAGCAGCTGCCGGGATCCTGGCATTTAGGCATACCTCCCAACTATCCCGATTTTTCGTGGGACAGTCCCGTTTTTTGGGGACTGTCCCGCTGTCCCACCCGTGGGCCGCAGTGTCCCGCAGTGCGGGGGGGCAGTTGGGAGGCTTCTGTCACTGCTGCACTTAGCAGCGCAGCGGTGAATAGACACTGTGAGCATGCGTACAGCGTCTATTCACTGGAGACAGAGGGGGAGGGGGCATGCCAGCAGCTCACTGAGCGCTGGGCATGCCCCCTTCAGTGACGCCAAATAGGGGGCGTGACTCACAATCGCAGCAGTACTGTGAGGCCACATCCCCTTTCAAATAGGCCACCCCCCTTTTTCGGGCACAGGGGTTCCTCTTCCAGCAATGAAAATGTTGGGAGGTGTGATTTAGGAGACCGACGCCGGAATCCCGACAGCTAGCGAAATGCTGCCAGCAAGAATCCTGACAAACACGGAGTATTGCCCCTCAGTTGGAGGCTTCTCCCCACCAACTGAATGGGAATTTAACCTGTGGACTCGCTGCTGGGCTTCCGGAAGACGGGATGTCGTTTTCGGTATAGTAACAGCCGGCCTCACGTCTGCTGGCCAATCATATGTACAGTATTCCGTAGCAAGCATCACATCTCCTAGCAGGAGACCTGAAGATCGATATAATTGCTTTGCTAAATACTGCATATGACATCTTTTTTATTACAAATATGACAGCTTGTACAGAGGGAAAGGAAAATATCCGTAGGCATAAATACACGTCACTATTGATTAAATGAGTGATATTATCTCTAATTTCATATTGTTAATCTCCAGGGACATTTCACCGAGCTACGAGTTATTAAGACACTGATAAATCAGCTTCATAGAATAACAGGAAGTGATCTAATCACTGGTGTGATGCTATCACTCTTTTGATGAATACTTCCCAATAAATACAGAAACCACGGTCGTACATCATCAGAAAAGGAATGTACAGTTAGAACTCACCTCACAGGGATGACAAATCAAAAACATTTCCTGCAATAACTCAGTACACGTTGCCACAGCGGAATAGGAAAACTCTCTCTTGTATTCCAAAAACATTTAAAAAAATATTGAGGGAATCATTGCTGCTGAGCACATATATCATTTTTAGTTGCTGCTTATCACGGCACTAAGTAATTGAGGCTCGCTCCAATGCATTCAAAAACACACGCAAGGACATCCCTGACGTGTTAAGAATGAAGTGATCACTATCATGATTACTTCCCTTCTCCTTTGGGACCCCAGCACAATTCTGTGCAAGCACAGTCTGCTGACCACGCATGTGCGATCCTACGGATCCCTCTACTGGTACCTTCTGTAGATGATTTAGTGATCGTGGCAAAATTTATTGCACCTATCTCCCAAAAAATTTACTTATCGCAGCCTGCGCCCTCCCGTTTATCGCAGCTATCCTATTCCGAAATGGCAAAAATTAGATTTGTGTGATAATTCTAGCTGGCAAAAGCAGAGATAAGAGTAGGAGAAAATGGGGAAATATGCCTGTACCACCCAAAAAGCCAAACTAATAAAGGAAAACATTATAGAAGTCTATTAGTGGCCATAATTAAACTATTTATTGTAATTAAATCGGATCAAATGGCTGTTGTATGCATTTTTCTAAAAATGTGAAAACATTATAGAAAGAAAAATAAGTGGTCTTATTTATTTATTACCAGTTATTTATATAGCGCACACATATTCCGCAGCGCTTTACAGAGAATTGGCCATTCACATCAGTCCCTGCCCGAGTGGAGCTTATTCCCGACCACATGTACACGCAACACACATTCACAGTAGGGTTAATTTTGTTGGGAGCCAATTAACCTGCCAGTATATTTTTGGATTGTGGGAGGAAACCGGAGTACTCGGAGGAAACCCACGCAAGTATGGGGAGAATATACAAACTCCACACAGTTATGGCCATGGTGGGAATTGAACACATGACCTCAGTACTGTGAGGCAGTAATGCTAACCATTACACCATCCGTTCTGCCCATCACTGGTCTTATAAATTTGGGGTACATAAAAATGGGTGTAAGTATATAATTGGGTCATTTTAGGGGAATTTTTTTTAAAAGTGAAAACGGACCGATTACTTCCACCTGCAAGTCTAAAAACACTTGTCCCACTCATAAAGCAACCCAATATACTTGTCCCATGCCTTGTACCCCAATTTCCATCATTTTGCACTTTTTGACCCCAAAATTGACGGGTCATTTTATTGGCCAATTAAAAATAATGAAAAACATCTAAATGCCTAATTAGTCATTCCAAGGGGTGTCCCAGGGGTTCTGAACCAAATCCCAACATTTTTAGCATAAAATATGGATTTGGCACTACTCAGCTCAGCGATGGTGAAGAGAAATTTGCGATAAACACTTGGGAGGCTTATCGCCGATAACTTTTTGCAGCTGATTGGATACTGAATTATCTCAAATGTGATAATTTATCATGTAACCTCATTATTGCAGCTAATTAGATACTCCCATAGACTTCTACAGTGAAGTTCTTTCCTTGGATCAAATGTCACTCAGAATTCCAGACTATGTAAGAAATCTCAAGTAACCGGAGAGTTTCATAGCAGGGTCGTAACTAGGTGTGGGCGGAGTGTGCTCCGCACATAGCGCTGCAGGGTAGGGGTCGCTGTTAGCAGCACTCGTCAATTATGAATTATCTAATTACTTTCACTTGCAGCTTCCCCCCTTTTTGACGCCCAGCATCTCCTGGCCGCCCCTACCTCCTACCACCACCCCGTTTGTTGCTAATATCGATACCGCATTCATGGACTTGACTTGAGAGCTCTTTGTTGTGCAATCGCACCGTCCTTTTGTACATTTCGGGATGCTGATGTGCCCAGGAGTCAAACCCTGTGCCTATGACATTGCTGTCGGACACTCTATTCATAGAGATATTTAAACAAAAGTGGAATAGGTCCTTCCAGGCGCTCACAGCTGCTGAGACAGACTGTATTGCCCATAGGATGTTTCACCAAACTCCTACAAACTCTAGATACCAGAGGCATAACTAGCATGAGGTGAGCAGGGCAGGTGCCCTAGGCGCCACGGCAGCTCCAACAGAGGGGGGCCTGCTCGCCCCACTGTGCAGTGTTGCGCTCACCACTGCCGCGCCGCTCTCCACCCGGCTTCTGCCCTCTTGCTGCAGGGAGCATGACTGCGATGTGTCACGCTCAATGTTTGATCAGCCCGCTGCCCTCCGCCAGTTTTCGGCTCCCCGCCTCCTCTCTAACGTGGCAGAGCTATTGCCGGCTGAATGTAGGAGGGGAGCTGCGGCGCACAGCTCCTCTTATGCATTTCTGCTTCCTTGGGGCTTTGAAGAGCTGTGCTGACCGGGTGAGGTTGACTCTGAAGGTGTGTGCCTTGTATTTCAGGGGGTTCTGGCTGCGGTGGTGAGTGGCTGTCTTTAATAATAAATTATGCTGGCTGCACTCACTGATGTCCAGGAAGCCGCTGTAGGGGGGAAAGAGGCGGTTTCATTGTTAATATTACAATATGGTGACTTATTTACTCTAATGATGGTGTTGTGTGTAAATGCATTGGTGTTTTTATTAGTATGCTGTATGTGTGTGTGTGTGTGTGGATATGCCCTGTATTTGTAACTATGCTTTGTGTATGTATGCTATCTGTGTAATATACGTGTGTGTGTGTTTATATATATAGAGTAACACAGTAACATAGTTGTTGAGGTTGAAAAGAGGCGAAATGCCCATCGGGTTCAGCCTGTATTCTGTATTAAGCTGTGCACATTATAATGCACCAGCTGAAGTAATGGTTTCGTACCAATTGTCAACTATATTTCGTACAACTCCCAGATACTTAATGTCAATATATTAAATGCTATAGCCTTGGATACTTTTTTCAACTAGAAAGCTGTCCATCTGTTTTAAAAAGCATTTACAGAGTCCACCATTATTATTACCTTCTCCTTTAGGGAGTTCCAAATCCTTATTGCCCTTACGATGAAGAACCCTTTCCTACGTTGTGTACGGAATTTTCTCTCCTCTAACCTCAGTGAGTGTCCACGTGTCCTATACAGAGTTCTATTAATAAACAAATCCCCTGCTAACTCCTTGTAATGACACTTTACATATTTGAAGATATTAATAATGAGGGTCATCCTGAGTTGATCGCTAGTTGTCGTTGTTCGCAGCGTTGCTATCAGGCTAAAAATTGGCATTTCTGTGCATGCGCATGCACCGCAATGCGCACACGCGACATACGGGTACAAAGTCCTTTGTGGTTTTGCACAGGTTCTAGCAAAGCTTTCGGTTGCACGGCACAACGCAGGAAGACTGACATGAAGTGGGCGTTTCTGGGTGTCAACTGACCGTTTTTAGGGAGTGCTTAGAAAAACGCAGGTGCGGCTGGGCGAACGCTGGGCGGGTGTGTGATGTCAACAGCCGTCCCACCATCATTAGAATCAACGTACATGAAGAGTAACTACAGCGCTGGTCTTCTTTTGCACAAAAAGATTTTGCAGGTGCTCTGCAGCACAAGCGTTCGCACTTCTACAAAGCAAAACTACACTCCCCAGTGGGCGGTGGCAATGCGTTTGCACGGCTGCTAAAAACTGCTAGCGAGCGATCAACTCGGAATGACCCCCAATATCTCCTCTTAGATGGCTCTTTTGTAGTGTATACATATTTAACCTAGTTAGCCTTTCCTCGTACTCCAGTGTCTCTAACCCTTTAATCAGTTTAGTAGCTCGCCTTTGAACTCTTTCGAGTTCCCCAATATCCTTTTTATAATATGGTGCCCAGAATTGAACACAATATTCCAGATGCGGATGTACCAATGATTTGTACAGCGGCAGAATTACAAACTAGTCCCTGGTCTCTATACCCCGTTTTATGCAAGCAAGGACTTTACTTGCCTTCGTTGCTGCATTTTTGACACTGTGTACTGTTATTGCGCCTATTATCTATAATCTTTTTCCACTACTGTTACCCCTATATTTTCCCCATTAAGTGAATAGGATGCAAGTTTGTTTTTAATCCCAAAATGCATAACTTTGCATTTTGCAATATTGAACCTCATTCCCCATTTAGACGCCCAGGATTCAAGTTTAAATAAGTCATTCTGTAGAGACTCCACATCGGTTTCTGAATTAATTACCTTACACAGTTTTGTATCATCTGCAAAGATTAACATTGTGCTTTCCAGGCCTATTCCTAGGTCATTAATAAATATATTGAAGAGTAGCGGGCCAAGGCCCTCATTCCGAGTTGTTCGCTCGTTCTTTTTCATCGCATCGCAGTGAAAATCCGCTTAGTACGCATGCGCAAAGTTCGCACTGCGACTGCGCCAAGTAACTTTACTATGAAGAAAGTATTTTTACTCACGGCTTTTTCTTCGCTCCGGCGAACGTAATGTGATTGACAGGAAATGGGTGTTACTGGGCGGAAACACGGCGTTTTAGGGGCGTGTGGCTGAAAACGCTACCGTTTCCGGAAAAAACGCAGGAGTGGCTGGAGAAACGGTGGGAGTGCCTGGGCGAACGCTGGGTGTGTTTGTGACGTCAACCAGGAACGACAAGCACTGAACTGATCGCACAGGCAGAGTAAGTCTGGAGCTACTCTGAAACTGCGAAGTAGTTTGTAATAGCAATATTGCGAATACATCGGTCGCAATTTTAAGAAGCTAAGATTCACTCCCAGTAGGCGGCGGCTTAGCGTGAGCAACTCTGCTAAATTCGCCTTGCGACCGACCAACTCGGAATGAGGGCCTAAGTACAGACCCTTGTGATATACCGCTGATTACTGGTGCCCATCTGGAGAACATTCCATTGACCACTACTCATTGTACCCTGTTATCCAGCCAATTACCTATACATGTACAAATAGTATTTCCTAGGCCAAGTTCCCTTAATTTGAAGATCAGTCTCTTGTGACGCACTGTATCGAAGGCTTTTGCAAAATCTAAATAGACCAATATCCACTGCTTTTCCCTGTCATATATACACAGTATATGACACTGTGCTCCGCAATAACTATCAATATTTCATAGTATTTAGACCATTTCTTCAGGATATCCTTGTATATGTGAATAAACATAGGCGTACTCAGACACCCCCATGTCGGCGTCTGTACACGCCTATGTGTATAAATATACAGATCTCTCTCTCTCTCTCTCTATATATATATATATATATATATTAGAGATGAGCGGGTTCGGTTCCTCGGAATCCGAACCCCCCCGAACTTCAGCCTTTTTACACGGGTCCGAGGCAGACTCGGATCTTCCCTCCTTGCTCGGCTAACCCGAGCGCGCCCGAACGTCATCATCCCGCTGTCGGATTCTCGCGAGGCTCGGATTCTATCGCGAGACTCGGATTCTATATAAGGAGCCGCGCGTCGCCGCCATTTTCACACGTGCATTGAGATTGATAGGGAGAGGACGTGGCTGGCGTCCTCTCCGTTTAGATAGAGAGTGAGACACTTGATTTAGTAATTTAATTTTAGTAATTTTGGGGAGCATTAGGAGTACTCAGAGAGTGCAGAGTTTTGCTGATAGTTATACTAGTGACCACCAGTTTTATTTATTATTTAAAATCCGTTCTCTGCCTGAAAAAAAATGATACACAGTCACATACCATATCTGTGCTCAGCCTCAGTGTGCTGCATGATAATATCATCTATGTATATCTGACTGTGCTGAGTGCTCACTGCTCACACAGCTTAATTGTGGGGGAGACTGGGGACGGGGAGCAGTTATAGCAGGAGTACATAACAGTGCACACTTTTGCTGCCAGTGTGACTGACCAGTGACCACCAGTATATAAATACTGGCTGCTTTTGCATGTAGCCCACAAATGCCGGACAGCTTTGTTTTACACTGCAATTTAGATTTCAGTTTGGGAATGCCCCTCTCATATCTACATCTCTCTGCACATTTTACATCTGCCCCACCTGCAGTGCAGCATGGTTTATCCTGGTGCTTTGCTACTATTGTCTGCCTGAAAAAGTTAAACACTCGTGTGGTGTTTTTTTTTTTTATTCTATAAAAGCATTCTGCTGACAGACAGTGTCCAGCAGGTCCGTCATTCATTATATTATAATATATACCTGCAGTAGTGATATATATATATTTTTATATCATTATCATCCAGTCTATACTAGCAGACGCAGTACGGTAGTCCACGGCTGTAGCTACCTCTGTGTCGGCAGTGCTCGTCCATAATTGTATACCTACCTGTGGTGGTTTTTTTTTTTCTATCTTCTTCATACTAGTAGTTTAGGAGTCTGCTGCTGACAGTGTCCAGCAGGTCCGTCATTATATAATATATACCTGTCCTGCAGTAGTGATATATATATATATATTTTTTATATCATTATCATCCAGTCTATACTAGCAGACGCAGTACAGTAGTCCACGGCTGTAGCTACCTCTGTGTCAGCAGTGCTCGTCCATAATTGTATACCTACCTGTGGTGGGTTTTTTTTTTCTATCTTCTTCATACTAGTAGTCTAGGAGTCTGCTGCTGACAGTGTCCAGCAGGTCCGTCATTATATAATATATACCTGTCCTGCAGTAGTGATATATATATATTTTTTATATCATTATCATCCAGTCTATACTAGCAGACGCAGTACGGTAGTCCACGGCTGTAGCTACCTCTGTGTCGGCAGTGCTCGTCCATAATTGTATACCTACCTGTGGTGGGTTTTTTTTTTCTATCTTCTTCATACTAGTAGTTTAGGAGTCTGCTGCTGACAGTGTCCAGCAGGTCCGTCATTATATAATATATACCTGTCCTGCAGTAGTGATATATATATATTTTTTATATCATTATCATCCAGTCTATACTAGCAGACGCAGTACGGTAGTCCACGGCTGTAGCTACCTCTGTGTCGGCAGTCACTCGTCATCCATAAGTATACTAGTATCCATCCATCTCCATTGTTTACCTGAGGTGCCTTTTAGTTGTGCCTATTAAAATATGGAGAACAAAAATGTTGAGGTTCCAAAAATAGGGAAAGATCAAGATCGACTTCCACCTCGTGCTGAAGCTGCTGCCACTAGTCAGACGATGAAATGCCATCAACGTCGTCTGCCAAGGCCGATGCCCAATGTCATAGTACAGAGCATGTAAAATCCAAAACACCAAATATCAGTAAAAAAAGGACTCAAAAATCTAAAATAAAATCGTCGGAGGAGAAGCGTAAACTTGCCAATATGCCATTTACCACACGGAGTGGCAAGGAACGGCTGAGGCCCTGGCCTATGTTCATGGCTAGTGGTTCAGCTTCACATGAGGATGGAAGCACTCAGCCTCTCGCTAGAAAAATGAAAAGACTTAAGCTGGCAAAAGCACAGCAAAGAACTGTGCGTTCTTCGAAATCACAAATCCACAAGGAGAGTCCAATTGTGTCGGTTGCGATGTCTGACCTTCCCAACACTGGACGTGAAGAGCATGCGCCTTCCACCATTTGCACGCCCCCTGCAAGTGCTGGAAGGAGCACCCGCAGTCCAGTTCCTGATAGTCAGATTGAAGATGTCAGTGTTGAAGTACACCAGGATGAGGAGGATATGGGTGTTGCTGGCGCTGGGGAGGAAATTGACCAGGAGGATTCTGATGGTGAGGTGGTTTGTTTAAGTCAGGCACCCGGGGAGACACCTGTTGTCCGTGGGAGGAATAGGGCCATTGACATGCCTGGTGAAAATACCAAAAAAATCAGCTCTTCGGTGTGGAAGTATTTCAACAGAAATGCGGACAACATTTGTCAAGCCGTGTGTTGCCTTTGTCAAGCTGTAATAAGTAGGGGTAAGGACGTTAACCACCTCGGAACATCCTCCCTTATACGTCACCTGCAGCGCATTCATCATAAGTCAGTGACAAGTTCAAAAACTTTGGGCGACAGCGGAAGCAGTCCACTGACCAGTAAATCCCTTCCTCTTGTAACCAAGCTCACGCAAACCACCCCACCAACTCCCTCAGTGTCAATTTCCTCCTTCCCCAGGAATGCCAATAGTCCTGCAGGCCATGTCACTGGCAATTCTGACGAGTCCTCTCCTGCCTGGGATTCCTCCGATGCATCCTTGCGTGTAACGCCTACTGCTGCTGGCGCTGCTGTTGTTGCTGCTGGGAGTCGATGGTCATCCCAGAGGGGAAGTCGTAAGACCACTTTTACTACTTCCACCAAGCAATTGACTGTCCAACAGTCCTTTGCGAGGAAGATGAAATATCACAGCAGTCATCCTGCTGCAAAGCGGATAACTGAGGCCTTGGCATCCTGGGCGGTGAGAAACGTGGTTCCGGTATCCATCATTACTGCAGAGCCAACTATAGACTTGTTTGAGGTACTGTGTCCCCGGTACCAAATACCATCTAGGTTCCATTTCTCTAGGCAGGCGATACCGAAAATGTACACAGACCTCAGAAAAAGACTCACCAGTGTCCTAAAAAATGCAGTTGTACCCAATGTCCACTTAACCACGGACATGTGGACAAGTGGAGCAGGGCAGACTCAGGACTATATGACTGTGACAGCCCACTGGGTAGATGTATGGACTCCCGCCGCAAGAACAGCAGCGGCGGCACCAGTAGCAGCATCTCACAAACGCCAACTCTTTCCTAGGCAGGCTACGCTTTGTATCACCGCTTTCCAGAATACGCACACAGCTAAAAACCTCTTACGGCAACTGAGGAAGATCATCGCAGAATGGCTTACCCCAATTGGACTCTCCTGTGGATTTGTGGCATCGGACAACGCCAGCAATATTGTGTGTGCATTAAATATGGGCAAATTCCAGCACGTCCCATGTTTTGCACATACCTTGAATTTGGTGGTGCAGAATTATTTAAAAAACGAGAGGGGCGTGCAAGAGATGCTGTCGGTGGCCAGAAGAATTGCGGGACACTTTCGGCGTACAGGCACCACGTACAGAAGACTGGAGCAACACCAAAAACGCCTGAACCTGCCCTGCCATCATCTGAAGCAAGAAGTGGTAACGAGGTGGAATTCAACCCTATATATGCTTCAGAGGTTGGAGGAGCAGCAAAAGGCCATTCAAGCCTATACAACTGAGCACGATATAGGAGGTGGAATGCACCTTTCTCAAGCGCAGTGGAAAATGATTTCAACGTTGTGCAAGGTTCTGCAACCTTTTGAACTTGCCACACGTGAAGTCAGTTCAGACACTGCCAGCCTGAGTCAGGTCATTCCCCTCATCAGGCTTTTGCAGAAGAAGCTGGAGACATTGAAGGAGGAGCTAACACAGAGCGATTCCGCTAGGCATGTGGGACTTGTGGATGGAGCCCTTAATTCGCTTAACAAGGATTCACGGGTGGTCAATCTGTTGAAATCAGAGCACTACATTTTGGCCACCGTGCTCGATCCTAGATTTAAAACCTACCTTGGATCTCTCTTTCCGGCAGACACAAGTCTGCAGGGGTTCAAAGAACTGCTGGTGAGAAAATTGTCAAGTCAAGCGGAACGCGACCTGTCAACATCTCCTCCTTCACATTCTCCCGCAACTGGGGGTGCGAGGAAAAGGCTCAGAATTCCGAGCCCACCCGCTGGCGGTGATGCAGGGCAGTCTGGAGCGACTGCTGATGCTGACATCTGGTCCGGACTGAAGGACCTGCCAACGATTACGGACATGTCGTCTACTGTCACTGCATATGATTCTCTCCCCATTGAAAGAATGGTGGAGGATTATATGAGTGACCGCATCCAAGTAGGCACGTCAGACAGTCCGTACGTATACTGGCAGGAAAAAGAGGCAATTTGGAGGCCCTTGCACAAACTGGCTTTATTCTACCTAAGTTGCCCTCCCACAAGTGTGTACTCCGAAAGAGTGTTTAGTGCCGCCGCTCACCTTGTCAGCAATCGGCGTACGAGGTTACTTACAGAAAATGTGGAGAAGATGATGTTCATTAAAATGAATTATAATCAATTCCTCCATGGAGACATTCACCAGCAGCAATTGCCTCCACAAAGTACACAGGGAGCTGTGATGGTGGATTCCAGTGGGGACGAATTGATAATCTGTGAGGAGGGGGATGTACACGGTGATGAATCGGAGGATGATGATGAGGTGGACATCTTGCCTCTGTAGAGCCAGTTTGTGCAAGGAGAGATTAATTGCTTCTTTTTTGGTGGGGGTCCAAACCAACCCGTCATTTCAGTCACAGTCGTGTGGCAGACCCTGTCACTGAAATGATGGGTTGGTTAAAGTGTGCATGTCCTGTTTATACAACATAAGGGTGGGTGAGAGGGCCCAAGGACAATTCCATCTTGCACCTCTTTTTTCTTTCATTTTTCTTTGCGTCATGTGCTGTTTGGGGAGTGTTTTTTGGAAGGGCCAGCCTGCGTGACACTGCAGTGCCACTCCTAGATGGGCCAGGTGTTTGTGTCGGCCACTAGGGTCGCTTAGCTTACTCACACAGCTACCTCATTGCGCCTCTTTTTTTCTTTGCGTCATGTGCTGTTTGGGGAGTATTTTTTGGAAGGGCCATCCTGCCTGACACTGCAGTGCCACTCCTAGATGGGCCAGGTGTTTGTGTCTTCCACTTGGGTCGCTGAGCTTAGTCACACAGCTACCTCATTGCGCCTCTTTTTTTCTTTGCGTCATGTGCTGTTTGGGGAGTGTTTTTTTGAAGGGCCATCCTGCGTGACACTGCAGTGCCACTCCTAGATGGGCCAGGTGTTTGTGTTGGCCACTAGGGTTGCTTAGCTTACTCACACAGCTACCTCATTGCGCCTCTTTTTTTCTTTGCGTCATGTGCTGTTTGGGGAGTATTTTTTGGAAGGGCCATCCTGCGTGACACTGCAGTGCCACTCCTAGATGGGCCAGGTGTTTGTGTCGGCCACTTGGGTCGCTGAGCTTAGTCACACAGCTACCTCATTGCGCCTCTTTTTTTCTTTGCGTCATGTGCTGTTTGGGGAGTGTTTTTTGGAAGGGCCATCCTGCGTGACACTGCAGTGCCACTCCTAGATGGGCCAGGTGTTTGTGTCGGCCACTTGGGTCGCTGAGCTTAGTCATCCAGCGACCTCGGTGCAAATTTTAGGACTAAAAATAATATTGTGAGGTGTGAGGTGTTCAGAATAGACTGAAAATGAGTGGAAATTATGGTTATTGAGGTTAATAATACTTTGGGATCAAAATGACCCCCAAATTCTATGATTTATGCTGTTTTTTAGGGTTTTTTGAAAAAAACACCTGAATCCGACAAAAAAAATTCGGTGAGGTTTTGCCAAAACGCGTTCGAACCCAAAACACGGCCGCGGAACCGAACCCAAAACCAAAACACAAAACCCGAAAAATTTCCGGTGCACATCTCTAATATATATATATATATATATATATATATATAAATTCCCCCTGAAAATCCTGTGCTTGCCCCTGGACCCTGTTTTATTATTAGAAGAGGGTGGGGGTTGCAAGAAGAGACACATTGAGAGGCATGGGGGTGGGGAGAGAAACTGACAGACATAGAAGGGGGGGCAAAGACAGTGAGAGACATGGGGGTTAAGATACTGAGAGACATAGGGGGGAGAGAGACACTGAGAGACATAGAAGGAGGAGAGACACACTGAAAGACATAGAAGGGGGGAGAAAGAGACACTGAGAGACATAGAAGGGGGGAGAAAGAGACACTGAGAGACATAGAAGGGGGAGAGAAACTGAGAGTCATAGAAGGGGGAGAGAGAGACACTGAGAGACAAAAAAGGGGGAAAGAGAGACATAGAAGGGGGAAGAGAGACACTGAGAGACATAGGGGGTAATTCAGACCTGATCGCTCGCTATTGTTTTTTGCAGCGCCGCGATCAGGTATAAACCGCACAGGTAAAAAGCGGATCGCCGCTCAGCAATGGGTTTGTGCGAAGAATCCATTTGCATGGGTGATCGCAAGGAGATTGACAGGAAGAAGCCGTTTGTGGGTGGCAACTGACCGTTTTCTGGGAGTGGTTGGAAAAACACAGGCGTGTCCAAGCGTTTGCAGGGAGGGTTCCTGACGTCAATTTCGGTCCCGGACAGGCTGATGTGATCGCAGCTGCTGAGTTAGTCTTGAGCTACTCAGAGTCTGCACAAGATCTGTTTGTACAGCTCTGCTACACATGCGTTCGTACACTTGCAAAGCGAAAATACACTCCCGTATGGGCGGCGACACCTGTTAGCAGCAGGGAAAAAACCCTAGCGAGCGATCAGGTCTGAATTAGGCCCATAGAAGGAGGGAAAGACACACTGAGAGACAAAGAAGGGGGAGATAGAGAGAGAGACACTGAGAGACATAGAAGGGGGAAAAAGACACTGTGGGGCAGATTTATTAAGCCTGGTGAAGTGATAAAGTGGAAGGTGATTATGCACCAGCCAATCAGCTCCTAACTGTCATTTTTCAAACCAAGCCTGTAACATGGAAGTTAGGAGCTGATTGGCTGGTGCTTTATCACCTTCCACTTTATCACTTCTCCAGGCTTACTAAATCTTCTCCTGAGAGACATAGAAGGGGAGAGAGAGACACTTATACCCCTTTTACACTCGCAGAAAAATCCCGGGACCGTCCCGGGAAGCTGCCAGTGTAAACGGGTATACCGGGTCAAGGCGACCCGGCACCCGTTCTCTTCATAGGAGGAGGCGGTGCTTGGAGAAGATTATCTCCAAGCACCGCCTCTGGGAGACTCAGCGGTGACGTCACTGACCCGGCAATATGCCGGGTCAGCCCGCTAATGTGAAAGGGTCATTCCCGGGAATGTGTCCCGGCAAATATACCGGGACACATTCCCGGGAATGAACTTTCCTGCGAGTGTAAAAGAGGTATTAGAGACATAGAAGGGGGAGAGAGAGACACTTATAGACATAGAAGGGGGGAGGGAGACACTGAGAGACATAGAAAGAGGGAGACACGCTGAGAGACATAGAAGGGGGAGAGAGACACACTGAGAGACAAAGAAAAGGGGAACACTCTGAGAGACATAGAAGGGGGAGAGAGAGAGACATTGAGCATGATTAAATTCGATGACAGTTGAATAGCATCAGGAATTAGCTCCCGATGCTATTCAATACAACGCCCAGTGACACCCGGTGACAGCATTTCTTCACTCACCCCTGGAGGGGTGCGAGCAGAAATCCAACAAAAGTGCCGGCGTGATGCTGATTTCTGCCCTTAGCGCAACAGAAACAGCATCGCACTGGGCACTTAAGTCGGAGAATGTCGGTTCTCCCAACAAAACACCCTGTTTAGTCTGGGAGAACGTTCATTCTCCGACTTACCACTGCACTATATTGAATAGCACCAGGAGTTAATTCCCGGCGCTATTCAACTGTCATCAAATTGAATCATGCCCATAGAAGGGGAGACACACAGTGAGATACATAGAAGGGGAGACAGAGAGACACTAAGAACCATAGAAAAAAGGGGGACACACACTGAGAGACAAAATGAAGGGGAGGGGAGACACATAGACATAGAATGTGATGATGTGCTGAGAGACTTTGCAAGGGGAGGTGATGGTGTGCTGAGAGTTGATGTAGGGGGTAGGTGAAGACAGTCTGAGAGACAATGTAGGGGGTATGTGATGATGTCCTGAGGAACAATGTAGTGGGTAGGTGATGATGTGCTGAGAGATGATGTAGTGGGTAGGTGACGATGTGCTGAGAGATGATGTAGGGGGTAGATGATGGTGTGCTGAGGGACGATATAGGGGGTAGGTGATGATGTGCTGGAGATAATGTAGGGGGTAGGTGATGATCTGCTAAGAGATGATGTAGGGGTTATGTGATGGCGTGCTGAGTGACGATGCAGGGGGAGGTGATGGTGTGCTGAGAGATGATGTAGGGGGTAGGTGATGGTGTGCTGAGAGACGATGTAGGGGGGAGGTGATGATGTGCTGACAGATGATGTGGGGGGGGAGGTGATGATGTGCTGAGAGATGATGTAGGGGGTAGGTGATGATGTGCTGAGGGACGATGTAGTGGGTAGGTGATGATGTGTTGAGAGATGATGTAGTGCGTAGGTGACGATGTGCTGAGAGATGATGTAGGGGGTAGGTTATGGTGTGCTGAGGGATGATACAGGGGGTTGGTGATGATGTGCTGGAGATAATGTAGGGGGTAGGTGATTATCTGCTGAGAGATGATGTAGGGGTTATGTGATGGCGTGCTGAGTGACGATGCAGGGGGAGGTGATGGTGTGCTGAGAGATGATGTAGGGGGTAGGTGATGGTGTGCTGAGAGACGATGTAGGGGGGAGGGGATGATGTGCTGAGAGATGATGTAGGGGGGAGGTGATGATGTGCTGAGGGATGATGTAGGGTGTAAGTGATGGTGTGCTGAGAGATGATGTAGGGGTAAGTGATGGTGTGCTGAGAGATGATGTAGGGGTAAGTGATGGTGTGCTGAGAGATGATGTAGGGGTAAGTGATGGTGTGCTGAGAGATGATGTAGTGGGGAGGTGATGGTGTGCTGAGTGATGATGCAGGGGGAGGTGATGGTGTGCTGAGAGATGACACAGGAGGGAGGTGATGGTGTGCTGGGAGACATTGCCGGGGGAGGTGATGGTGTGCTGAAAGATGTCGCAGGGGGAGGTGATGGTGTGCTGAGAGATGACACAGGAGGGAGGTGATGGTGTGCTGGGAGACATTGCTGGGGGAGGTGATGGTGTGCTGAGTGACGATGCAGGTGGAGGTAATGGCGTGCTGAGAGATGATGGTGGGGTAAGGGGATGGCGTTCTGAGAGACGCAGGGCGAGATGGTGTGGCTGAGAGACGCAGATGGCAGGATGTGACACAGGGGGCAGAATGTAAGTCTGGTTGACAGGGCTGCCACCAGATATTGTGGGGCCTGGGACTGACAAAATAGGTCTTTTAAAAAAAATATTTTACGCAGATATTTTGGCCAAAAATTATCAAGCCTGCCACCACGTTAAGGGAGACTCTTTAGGCAGGTACCTAACCACCCTCATTAAATAAACCCTAGTGCCAGATATGTCCCTAGTGCCAGATATGCCCCCAGTGCCACATACAGAAATGCCCCCACAGTGCCTGCCAGATATGCCCCCAGTGCCAGATATGCCCCTAGTGCCAGATACAGAAATGCCCCCAGTGCCAGACATGCCCCCACAGTGCCTGCCAGATATGCCCCAGTGCCAGATATTCCCCCAATACCACATACAGAAATGCCCCCACAGTGCCTGCCAGAAATGCCCCCAGTGCCAGATATGCCGCCAGTGCCCCACATACAGAAATGCCCCCACAGTTCATGCCAGATATGACCCCAGACCCCAGTGCCAGATATGCCCCCAGTGCCAGATACATATATGCCCCCAGTGCCAGATATGCCCCCAGTGCCAGATACAGATATGCCTCCGCAGTGCCTTCCAGATATGCCCCCAGTGCCAGATACATATATGTCCCCAGTGCCAGATATGCCCCCACAGTGCCTGCCAGATATACCCCCAGTGCCAGATATGCCCCCATTGCCAGATACAGAAATGCCCCCTCAGTGCCTGCCAGATATGCCCCCAGTGCCAGGTACATATGTCCTCACAGCCCCGAGCCCCCTTCTCACAAAACACAGTCACAGACAGAGACATACAACATACTTACCTTTACAAATCCGTCCTCTCTGCTCTCTCCCACGCTGTCTGCTGCTGCTGGCCTCCTCCTGTCCCTAGCTCCGCGGCTCCTCTTAACCCGACGCGGCGTGACGTCATGATGTCACGCTGCTTCGCATCCGAATAAAATAAACTTTCATGGCCGGCGGGACATGAAGGGGCAGCCGGCCAGCCGCGGTCAGTGTCACCAGTGGCGGCCGCCGCCGGGAATAGCCTCGGCTGGCTGTGTGTGGCTTGTTAATATTCCTACACAAACAGGCATCTTCTGGACGATGTGATCTCCTACATAAATAGAGAATACCAATTGAAGACGCCGTCTGCCTTAGAGGATACATTTCTTTAGGGGTTCCACAGTGTGAGAAACCAACATACAGGTAAGGTGCATGTGAAATTGAAAATAATTATGCCAGTGTGACGTGAATCAGGTGGCATGTCATGTTGGCACACCCCATTTTCAGTGGCCATGGCCCTTCTGGTATGTGACGGCGTGGCCACACCCATTTTTTGGGTGCGCACACATAGTTTTCTGTTTGTTTTTTTAAATGTATTTAATGTTGTTGTTTTTTTTTGGGGGGGGCACTCTTCATCTTGCCCTGGGCTCCGAAAACCCTAGTTACGCCTTTGCTAGATACAATGAAAAACGAGCAAATTCATCACATTAAGCGCTGAGAAATAAATGAGGAGATCGGAAACCAAATCTTCCCTTGTATATAGGGAGATTCCTGTGGAGACAGTCCCTTATACAGTTTTCTATCGATCATATATCTTACTTGGTTCCACTCATATACCAAATGACATGCAAAACAAAAATAAACAATACAAGGGTGTAGTATGTCAATAAAAGTCCAATTTCCAAAATCACAGTTCACCCCTGTGTATGGGAGATAATCTTTATATCCTGTGTGGAAATTCTGATAGGCCCTCCACCATTTTTCCTACTGAATTGATAAATGTCGTTTAAGAAACTCACAAAAGGTAAAGTGGGTTTATACACATAAAGGTTTCTTGCTCTCCTATGTTTTCACAATGTGTCAAGATGTATAAATGCACATAAAGGTATCTTTGCCATGGTTAATAATTAGATGAGCGTACCCCTAACAAGGTTTCTTTTATCGCTTCTAAAAATATGTTTGGCGTACCCCAATTCAGATGATGAGTTCAAGCACATCAAGGTATCTTTCAACATCCACAGGGCCGGAGGATTTATAAAAACAAGGGTATTTATTGCACAATAAAATCAAATGTGTTCCATCCAGAGAAAATACAAAAATATCCAAATATTCAAAATGCATAAAAATACATGGGATCATATTTTACATGATCCCACCAAAGGAGAGGGCCATGGGTAGTTAGTATATATATATGCCACCTGACGAGTAGAGGTCCAGACAGTCCTTCTCATTCAGAGTTGCAATGGTCCAAAAAACATCCCAAGGTGAAGAATGTATATCACAGAATGTATGTGCTCCCCTCTGCTACCAACGCGTTTCAATCTTAAATAGATCTTTTTCAAGGCCTGCAGAGTAGGAGCCCCTAAACTGCCCTTTATACAGTACCATCCATAGTTGAAATACAGGAAGTGATGTCACAAGTCTTACTTCATCCAGAAATTCACATTATCAATGCATTTTTCAATATATGGCATGTTTGGAGGCACATGTTAAATAAATTCTGAACTCCCTGTACTTAAAAGTTGCTGGAGCAGGCTTTAAAACCTCCAAAATGTTTGATAAACAATAAAAATCCGCCGGACCGGAAGCGGATATATCGCAGCGGTGAACCCTATGCGTTCCGGAAGCCGGAAGTGACCGATCGACCAATGATCTCTTCTGAATCCTCTTCGCACTGCAATTACATCGTAGTAGCAGAAACTGCGGATGCTTCCTGCCCCCGCAGCTTGGCTGCGACAGCAGGAGCTCCACCGACACGCAGCTGCCCCAAAAACGCCACTGACACGCCCCCGTTTTCCCGATTCCACCCCAAAGAACACTCGGTCGCCCCCCCACACCCCGCGAACACCACTGCCTGTCAATCAGGCAGAGTCATTTGCAGTTAATGCGATGCAATAACATTAACTGCTCGTGCATGCACAGTGTGTACCTTTCTCAAAAATTGCGGTCGCAGCACAATTGCGAAGCCACCTGAATAAGGCCCTCTGTTTGGTGTGGTCAGATCTGACGATGCCAGGACACACAGATAGCATGGGATAAATTGCCGCCAAGCCAAACTAACAAAGAATCCAGAATTCATCATTATTTTTCCACTTCGTCAAACTAACGAAAAAATCATTGACTGCTGCGCTCGACACAAAAGGGAGCACAGCTGCAAAGTGACGCATGCACCATTAGCAAGAGAAATGATTCTATTTTTTCTTGTTCTAAATAAATACAAAAGAAAAAAAAAATATATAATAGAATATAACACTTAGGCTGCAGGTGCAACTTGTTAATACTGGAGATTTAGCCTGGGAGAAGTGGATAGTTTTGAGCTGTGAATCAAACCTTTGTTTGGGCACTATTATACATGACCGTCCAGGCCTCAGTTTAATGGAGCTACAGTTCCGCAGCCTTGAAATCGACATGAGAAATTATGCAGGGTACAAAAGACATGACATTAATTATTGAAGCCAATTGACTATTATGTAGAAGCAATAGAAAAAGTGCCAGTCAATAGGATCATACCCAAATCATCTCTAGTTTAGGTTCTCATGCTGAGAGTTAAAATGTAGGTATTGGACGCATGTGAAATGAAGAGCATATTGTTCAAGGATATAGCAGCTGCAAAACGGGTTGTTGAAATGTAATTTTAAAAAGTAGCTCTAATTTATGCTAATATCTGACCTACAAATACTTATTGATTTAGTGTTCGATGTAGTTTGACCGCAAATTGCATTTCCACACTTTTCCAAAGCATTCACTTTAACACCATAATCAGGGGCGGATCCAGATGAAAATGATAGGGGGGGGCACCATGGAAGGGGCAAGTACATTTGCGTGCGGCTTCGGTGCATGTGAGGTGGCGCTTCTTATACAATGCCCACAGTTGTAGCGCTCATTATGCAATGTCCACTGTACTGGTAGTGCCCCTTATATAGACCCCATAGTAGTGGTGCCCCTTTTGCAATGCCCGTATTGCCCCCAGTAGTAATGTTGCCTGTAGTAATGCCCCCAGTCATTATGCCCCCAGTGGTAATGCCCCTGCAGTTATGACCCCAGTAGTTTACCCCCCCCTTTAGTTTAGCCTCCCAGTGGTAATGCCCCCAGTAGTTTAGCCACCAGTAGTAATGCCCCCCTGTAGTTTGCCCCATTGTAGTTTAGCCCCTGTAGTTATGCCCCCCTTGTAGTTTAGCCTTCAGTAGTAATGACCCCAGTAGTTTGGCCCCTGTAGTTATCCCCCAGTAGTTTGGCCCCTGTAGTTATGCCCCCAGTAGTTTGGCCCCCCTGTAGTTTAGCCCCCAAGTAGTAATGCCCCTGTAGTTAAGCCGCCAGTAGTAATGCCCCTGTAGTTATGCCGCCAGTAGTTAGCACCTTTGTAGTTGGCCCCCAGTAATAGTCCCCCAGTAGTTTGCCCCAAGTAGATGCCACCCAGTAATAATGTCCCCCAGCAGTTTGCCCCCAGTAGATGCCTCCCAGTAATAATGTCCCCCAGTAGTTTGCCCCCAGTAGATGCCCCCCAGTAATAATGTCCCCCAGCAGTTTGCCCCCCAGTAATAATGTCCCCCAGCAGTTTGCCTCCAGTAGATGCCCCCCAGTAATAATGTCCTCCAGTAGTTTGCCCCCAGTAGTAATGCCCCCTAGGAGTTTGCCCCCAATAGATGACCCCCCAGTAGTAATGCCCCCAGTAGATGCCCCCCAGTAATAATGCCCCCAGGAGATGGCCCCCAGTAAAAATGTCTCCCAGTAGCTGCCCCCAATAGATGACCCCCCAGTAGTAATGCCCCCAGTAGATGCCCCCCAGTAATAATGCCCCCAGTAGCTGCCCCCAATAGATGACCCCCCAGTAATAATGCCCCCTACGAGTTTGCCCTAATAGATGACCCCCCAGTAGTAATGCCCCCAGTAGATGGCCCCCAGTAAAAATGTCCCCCAGTAGCTGCCCCCACTAGATGACCCCTCAGTAGTGATGCCCCCAGTAGTTTGCCCTCAGTAGTTTGCCCCCAGTAGTATTGCCCCCCAGTAGTAATGCCCCTTGTTGATGCCCCCCAGTAGTAATGTCCCCCCAGTAGTAATGTCCCCCTGTAGTTTGCCCCCAGTAGATGCCCCCGCTGCATTAAGGAAGAAAAAAACATACTTACCGAGCCCCGTTCCCGCTTCCAGGCCGCTGCAGTCCTTCTCCTCCCTGGGCGTCCGCTCCTCAGTCAGCACTATGAGAGAGACGTCATGACTGACGTCTCTCCCGTAGCGCACGGCGCACAGTGACAGCGCCGGAATCCGGAGCTCAGTACTGAGCTCCTGCCTCCGGCTGCCGCTGTGCAGGGAGACGGGCGCCCGCTGGTAACACAATCTCAGCGGGCACCCTTCATCTCCCTGTGCAGCGCCGGCGCCGGGGAGAGCTGGGGGACAGAAGGCCACAAATGACAGGAGGGGCACGGGCCCGAGTGCCCCCCCTGGATCCGCCTCTTTCCATAATTACATTGAGGGGGTAATTCCGACCTGATCACTAGGCTGCGTTTTCTCTCAGCCTGCAAGCAGATCTGAACTGTGCATGCGTATGCACCGCAATGCGCAGGCGTGACGGGTCACAGCGACGGGGATCGCCGGTCAGCGACGGGATGGTGCGAAAATTCCGAACGCACCGGCGATCGCAAAGAGATTGACAGGAAGAGGGCGTTTGCGGGTGGCAACTAACCGTTTTAATGGAATGTCTGGGAAAACGCAGGAGGGACCCGGCGTTTGGAGGGAGGGTTTCTGACGTCAGCTGCGGCCCCGATCATCGCAGCGGCTGAGTAAGTCCTGGGCTGAGCAGAAACTGCATAAACTCATGTTTGTGCAGTTCTGCTACAAATGCGATCGAACACCTGCACACACTCCATACCCTCCCCCTGTAGGCGGCGACTATCTGATGCAAAAAAACGCACCCTAACGATCAGGTCTGAATTACCCCCTAAATCTCCAGAATAATTGGAAGCTAAGAATATGTGACTCATTATGGAGTTGCTGCTGCTGCTATCCAGGGGCGTAGCGAGGGTGCTGCAACCAACATCACTGCATCGGACTTGCCATCTGGTAGGACTCAGGTGCCAGGCGCAGCTGTGTGGATTTGGACGGGTACTGGTTGTAAGCCAATGGAGCAGCGGCTGCCGATCTGCGAGCTCTAAATGGATTACTACTGGCTTCAGATGCGAATGATGGTGGCACTGTCTTGGATTGCAGCTGCTGGTACGCTGACGTCCCGGCTCCAGTCCAAAGGCACACTGTTAATGTCACACTGGGGGAGGCTGGGGCTGCTAGAGGGACACATGGGGGAGGTGGGTTGCTCAAAGGGGGGGGGGGGGAAGCAAATGTATAAGGAACATTACTGTTTGTGGCCTGATATGTAAGGAGCATTACTGTGTAGCATAATGTATAGGGGGCATTATTGTGTAGCATATTGTATAGGGGGCATTACTGTGTTGCATATTGTATAGGTGGCATTATTGTGTAGCATATTGTATAGGGGGCATTACTGTGTTGCATATTGTATAGGTGGCATTATTGTGTAGCATAATGTATAGGTGGCATTATTGTGTAGCATATTGTATAGGGGCATTACTGTGTTGCATATTATATAGGGGGCATTATTGTGTAGCATATTGTATAGGGGGCATTACTGTGTGTGGCCTAATATGTAAGGAGAATTAGTGTGTAGCATAATGTATAGGGGACATTACTGTGTAGCATAATGTATAGGGGACATTACTGTGTAGCATAATGTATAGGGGACATTACTGTGTAGGCAATGTATAGGGGAAATTACTGTCTGTGGTCTAATATGTAAGGAGAATTACTGTGTAGCATAATGTATAGGGGGCATTACTGTGTATACAATGTATAGGGGAAATTACTGTGTGTGGTCTAATATGTAAGGAGAATTACTGTGTAGCATAATGTATAGGGGACATTACTGTGTATACAATGTATAGGGGGCCTTACTGTGTGTGGTCTAATATGTAAGGAGAATTACTGTGTAGCATAATGTATAGGGGACATTACTGTGTATACAATGTACAGGGGGCATTACTATGTGTGGTCTAATATGTAAGGAGCATTACTTTGTAGTGTAATGTGGCATAATGTGTAAGGGCCACTACTACTACTAGGCTCGCAAAGTTTCTAAGTTGTGCAGTAATCGCTGCATGTGCGCGTAACCTGCCTCACATTGCGCTGCCCCACACCTAGAGCCATTTGCCTATGAGTCAGTCTGTTTGCATCAGATGTTTTTACTTTTATTACTGGGACTGTTCCAACCTTTCATTTTCCTACCATTCATTCAGTAGTGATTATTGCCTGAGGCACTACTCATACTTGCCTACTTTTTTTTATCCAGGCACCCCAGGAGATGCCAGAGGTGAGAATCCCAGACAGGAGAAGAGGAGGGAATGGTGGCATTAATCGCATCATCAAGTCTCCACTGGTGAGAGATTGGGCAGTTATTTACACTTAGTTTTCCCTGGTCAAGGATGGTATTTACTTGCTGTGTGTTGGATCTCCATTTGCCGCACACATTGGACCTGCTTCTGAGTTGGATTCATCCACAGCCGCTTTAGTGTCTGGCTGAGGTGGCCTACTTCCTAGTTTATGGTAATGAGAGTATCAACCCATTTATGCGAGTATCCATACATCTGCATGCATATAAGTTTCACTGTCACTGGTCTTCCAGCACAACCTTAGTACAGCACTTGCGCCCACCTCATACCTTCTAAACGTCCCCATTTTGGCAGGACAGTCCCACTTTCAAGCACTGTCCCAGCGTCCCACCCCAGCATTTCTCATTGGACCATGTCACTTACCGAAGGCCGCGGTCTACCCCTCAAGAATGGTGGGAGGTATACCCACTATGTTCTGCATACAAATATGTGTCCAGATGTCTCAAACAAGCTACAAACCTATGACACTCATATGAATGTGTCCTGTGCATCTGCATGGGCGCCATCCAGTTGCCACCCAGAAACACCCTGTTCATGAAAGACCGCGTGCGTTGGAGATGTGCCTCATGTACAGACCAAGGGTTTAATTCAGCATGGATCGCAAAAGCAAAATCTCTCTCTAATGGGCAAAACCATATGCACTGCAGGTGGGGCAGATGTAACGTTCAGAGAGAGTTAGATGTGGGTGGGGGATGTTAAGTAGGCTGACCATACTAGCCCTTTAAATTTGGACACATGAATTACACAGGTTCTGTGGCTGGCTGACTTCAAGCCTGCATTTCACCTTGTTTTTAATCAGCCACAGAACCTGTGTAATTCATGAGTGTCCCAGTTTAAAGGGCTTGTTATGGTCAGCCTATGTTAAGACTGTAATCTAAATTGCAGTGTTTAAATAAAGCAGCCAGTATATTTACCCTGCACAGAAACAATATAACCCATCCAAATCCAGAGCTGCCAAGAGAAATCCTGGGCCCCGGTACAACAACTTCCGGGGCCCCCCTGCCCCCACTGGAGGGGGTGTGACCACAGCATGCTGAGGGCATGGCCACTCCTCTTTGGGGGCGTGTCTAGCACATCAGAAGCACCCACTCACAGGATCATGGCATGTCTCCCAGCCAGGGCAGTACAGAGACTGACTGGGCCCAGGTACTTTTCAGGCGGCATGGCCTAATCAAAGGAGGTTTGGACCTGGGCCCCCACTGGGCCCCACTATCAGACCTGGGCCCAGGTAATGTGTACCCTCTCCCCCCTTTCTCGGTGCCACTGCCCAAATCTAACGCTCTCTGCACATGTTATATCTGCCCCACCTGCACTGCACATGGTTTTACCCAATTTAGATTTTGCTTTTGCGATCCATGCTGAATTAGGCTCCATATTTGCTGTTTAACCTCCTAATGATAATTGTTGACCCCTTATTCAAAAGTAAAGCATTCATTACCTTTAATACCAAGAAATAATGACACGGAGACTTGAATTTGGCAGAAAATTGTTAGCTATTTATTGTACCCTAACCATTAGTAAACCTGTAAATTGAAAAATTTATTTAACATGCCGATTCAGCCGGCATATGGTGGCAGAAAAAAGAACGGCTCTATTCAACTGACGCTAACCTTAAAACGTTAAAATTCAAAACTATCCTAATTTACATACAAACTATAAAATCGGTAATAGGTGCCCAACTCAACCCCCACGGTGACTACCCACCCTGATGGGTGATGCCGCTGCCCCCGGTCGGGTGGTCGAGCGGCGTTAAAAGTCAATGGAGGTGAGTGCACCTAAACCACACCAAACTGTAAATCACTACAGCTAACAATACAAACTACAACCTGCCGTTCTTTTCCGCCAACAAATAGCCAACGATAAAACCAGACTAACAATTCAAAGCCAAGGCACTCCGTGCCAGAACCTCTACCAAACAGGGTGGGAGGGCGGGAAGGCAATTCAGCAGCAAGAGAGGCTGAGCTGGCCTAGCATTCCCTAGATATATTAACCCTCCCCATTTTCAATGGGCTGTACTTTCCTCACAGCTAGGTCCACCCCTCACAGGATGTTTAACTCTCTCCATTCCTATGCAGTCATTTCGCTCTCCTTCTGTACTTACGTTCAACTCTGAATTAGGCCCACTGACCATATTGCCTGTCTCTTAAACTAGGTACACAGTATATAATTATCTGGCAGATTATTTGCGATTTAGCTGGTTGGGATGAAAATCTGGTAATGGATGAGAGCAAATTACAATCTATCATTTGCTCCCAAACACTGGAAAATGAAAAAACCTTGTCGTTCATACAAATTGGTTAAACACAAATTTAACCGACTTGGATGAACGACTGTTGTCCGTTTTGCAGTATTTGTGAGCAAATGTTCAATTGTCATTTGCTCTCATCCATTACCAGATTTTCATTCTAACCAGCTAGACCTGGTAGATAATCTGCCAGATAATTGTATAGTGTGTACCTAGCATAAGGGAACCTTCTTTTCATTAGCTTAACATTGGGGGTCATTCCGACCCGATCGCTCGCTGCAGTTTGTGGCAGTTTAGCGATCGGGTCGGAACTGCGCATGCGCCGGCACATGGCAGTTTTCGTTACCTAGCGATCGCCTCTGAGACAGAGGTGGTCACAAGGCAGGAGGGGGCTGAACAGCAGCGTTAAGCCGCCGTTTAGGGGGAGCGGTCCGGCCAACGCAGGCGTGGCCCGACCATTGGGGGGGCGGGCCACGGCGGCTGCGTGACGTGTCACGCAGCCGGTGCGGCCTGCGGGAGCGACGAGCAACTCCCGGCCAGCTGCAGGAGCTGCGCTGGCCGGATGTTACTCCTCAAATACAAAGGCATCGCCTCTGTGCGATGCCTTTGTATTTGTGCGTGGGGGCCGGCACTGACATGCGGGGCGGACTAGCCCTGTGCTGGGCGTCCCCCCCCCGCATGTCTGAGTTAATGATCGTACCTGTGCTAAATTTAGCACAGCTACGATCAACTCGGAATGACCTCCATAGAACCCTCATTAGCATGGTTTCCAAACAGGTATCCTCTTTGCAGAGACTTTTCCTCGACACTCTGTTACTTTGCACAGGTTGTGACATTGCTATTACTGCACAGCATTCTACAGGACTGGAGCTCACATCTAGTCTGGAATGCTCACTTGAACATTTGAATTATTTCTCCAATTCATCAGTGTCCCCTGAATGTCATTTTTTTCATTCAGGGTGCA